>NC_142849.1:30002500-30308846 GCF_061612785.1 Hesperophylax consimilis
AAACCCTTCCACTCACTTTTCCACAAATGATCAGCTAGGCTAGTCAATCAACACTATGCAAGTGCATTATATAAGCAAAATAAATACAAAACAATACAAGAACAACACGTCAACTCACCAGAGATCAAATGGGAAAATAATTCACCGACTCCAGATATTTTCATATCAGAGGGTTCGGCTCGGTAGAACTTCTAACAGGGCCTATAAATCCTACTGATCCCTCAACATAAATATTTAAAAAATCTTTCGTTATCCTACATGTATTCAAAATGACCGACTTTTGCATCTTTATATATAAATTTTTAGATAGATCTAATACGCCTAAATTTTTAATGAGAGAGCTAGGTATAATGCCAGTAGCCGAAATAATAAATGGTAATATTTTTATAGTCTGAGAATGCCAAATTCTTTTTATTTCATTTCCTAAATCTGTTTATTTTCTTATTATTTCATTAACAGATTTTTGATTTATTTATTATTATTATTTTTTTATTTTTTTTTGTGCATTACAGATTGATTCAATCCTATTACAATACACATAAAATATACAAAGCTTTGAATGAAACATTTTACAATAACCGATATTTTAGAGTTCTTGCCTAAAATGACTTTTTAAATCTTTAAGGCCAATGTTGAAAATGTCAAGAGATATCATTTAGCAGCACCGTACCTCTTGTCATGCTATGCTGGGCCATAACATCTGTTCTTCCGTGTGGAATACAGAGCAAGTCGTGGCGTCGACCCTGACAGTAGTTGTTCGGTACAAACAATTTGTAGCATTCCAAGAGGTATGGGCTGTCATGATTAGTTCATGATTTTAAAAGCTGTTACTTGAAGGGTCCCATTTCTCCTAGATTGGAGACTTTCGAAGTGCGTTTCGGAGAGCAAATCTATGTGATGCATAAATCGTGGGTATTCACGATGCGTTCTCATATAAAGATGTCTTAGAATTGTTTTTTGAATTTGTTCTAATAATTCTATGTATTTTTGCTGGTATGGGGCCCAGACAGCAGAAGCGTATTCTAATTTAGATCTTATAAGGCAGTTGAACATCGATGTCATTGCTTCGGGCTTTGAGAATTGTTTGCTTGTTCTTATCACAAATCCAAGAAGTTTATAACAAGATGAAACCAATCCCAGTCCTTTATGGATTTTACTGATGACATAATATATATATGTAATAATATATGGTATACTTGCGGCATGTTCCAGAGTGGAAGATACCCTCCGTATTGCTTTGGTGCAAGACCACCATTCAGAATTAAAACGTTGCTTGAAATGGCTTTAGTCGTGTTTGGTGACCAGATCTTAATAGCCTTCCTTTTCCCCATACCCTTCCCCTCCCTATTACTTTCAGCCTCACTGCATACCACAATTGAGGATGCCATACTCACTGGCTTCACAGCTGACAGCTTAATTTGTCTTATCGATATTGCATAGTTATCGATGCTTACGATAGGATGGGCTAAGTGAAACAATTATTGCTTAGAACAAAAAGCTGCGATACCAACAAAGGGGATACAATGCAACAAAAGCTGCACGATCTTCAGAAGTAAATAAGTTTATTGTTAGTCAATACATAAGAACATTATTCTATTCACGACGGTGCCATATGAAGTTGGCAAATACTTACGTGTAAATTAATATGTCGTTTCTTTGAGATTCAAACTTCCCAGAAATACGCTTTATTGTAGTATTCAATTGTTTAGAATATTCTTGACAAGGTTCAAATGTGCTTTAGAAAATTACTTTGAAACGTGTTTCATATTAGAATCAAGTTTCATATAAATATGTCACATTGAATTTATTACCTTTGTTCTTTGGAGTCATCACAAGAGTCGAAAGACTTGGAAGCAGACAATAAAGATGAAATCTCTACAAAGTATTCAAATGTTTGAAATTCTATGAGAATGATTTACTTCGTTCGTTATTGGAAATGCGAAAGTGTTTGAGATCGGAAAAATTTCCAAAGGGCAAAGTTTCGAGAAAATATCTGATTTTGATAAGAGTTAAATCAGTGGAATATCCGTTTGCTATTCTTAACGGTAAAAATTGAAAGTTATTCAAGAAAAAATAAAGGCAAAACAGACAGTACAATTTTGAAAGGCTATTAAAAAATAGCGCTTCTTTCAGAAATAGGTTTTTATGCATCAAATCCTGAAGATGATATCGAAAATTTAATGGCCCCTAACAGCGATACATTGATAAAGGCGATTTCTGAAGTTTTTGCTCGCATATTGGCACATATCGACAGGTATAGAATTCGATCCTTGAGTTCTTCCAAGGTGAAAAAAGAAATAAAGGTTTTTAAACATAACCGATGTGAAAAAATATTTTACTTCAGGTAGGCCCGCTGTTTCCAAGAAAAGTGCGGACTGCGAAGCCCCGGTGTTGTCCGAACCAAACCATGGTAATGACTGAAAACGGCACGACCCTTCCAACACAATGAGACAACGCCCAGGTTCCTACCCTCACCACACGGGATGTACCAAATGCATGATTTGTTTGACGGGCGTCATGAAAGAATTATTCAGTCTGGAATTTATGAGTATAGGTCAAGTTTTATGTTTCACATAAATGAGGATAATGATTTCCATATTTTTTGTAATTATCGCACATGAATTCCAACTGCTTGACCTAACCTAACCTAACCTAACCCAACCGTCTGAAGCCAGTGAGACTTTGGCACTCTTGGGGTATTGTGTGAGGCTGGAGGTATCGGGAATGGGAAGGAAATGAGGAAGAGGAGGGTGTGGAAATACCTGGCTATTCAGATCTGGTCACCAAACAATGTTAAAGCCATTTCAAGTAAAATTTCGATTTTGAATGGTGGTCTTACACGGCGATTATTGAGTGAATAATACTTATTATTTATTATCGTTTTATTCCCGACAGCTAACGCCATCTCTGGGTAAAATAATAGACTAATCTAGTGCCGTCTATGTGTGAACTCATTCACTAATATCAAAGATATGACAGAAAATTATAAGGTTTGAGGTAATATTTACGTAAGTAACCTAATTTCTTATTTATTTGTTGAAATTCAACTGAAGTCATACCATTTTATATCAACAAAAGTGGATATTTATATACAAAAAAGTAAATTTGTTCAGATTTTTATTCTTTCATAAGTTCTGTATTTTCTCATTCCAATTCATGATTGGATCTTATACAAACATCTCAGAAATCAATCAACCGCTTAAAAATGAGAATAACTGTTTTCCTATTTGGATGCATTCATCGAGTAAGTCAACAGGTAAACAATAAACAGTAAACAAGGCGCCAGAATTTAATTTCGTAATCCCCCGCTGGAAAAGTAATTTCCTGTCTGATTGTTTGAGGACCGAAGGTCATCTGGAGTCCTGGAGATCTGGAGCTGGAAGTGGAACGGGGTAAGTGGCGAGCCAACTGGAAACTGTTTTATTTGGGATGTATCTACTAAACGACTGGAAGTAAAACCTTGATTGGGAATCCGTTCAGTTTCACGGAATCTGTTTAAATTTTAATCTAGCTAAAGTCCCCGCGTTGCTCGGGTACAGAGGTTTTCGAAATCAGATACGGACAGTTATTTTCCTCTTATTTTGAACTCAATAATTATTTTATTTTTATTTTACAGAGATGGTTATTTGAGCGGAATGTAAGAACTATGGGCAGTGTAAGCATTGCTTAAGTTACGTCGGACATAAAATCTGAATGCACAGAGACGTCCCTAAATCCAACATAAAGAACAGTTTCCGAAGAATTAACTGTCCATCAATAATTTTTAGTGTCCCACCATCGTTGGAAATCGAAATCTATGTAATGGTGGAGGCGAGAAAATCATGGAGGATCTGTAAAGGTATGCATACATTTATGAACAGAAACGCAAGTCGAGTCTCGAGCAACACAACAGAATATTTCAACATGGTCATTTTAAAAATAAATTCACGTATCATACTAGGGAGATATAAACGTTAAACGTGTATAGTTTTTTTTCAGGTTTGTCAACAGTGATTCATACCAAAACTCTCGCAATTACAATTACATTTAACAAGGTTGATAATATCACCAATTACAGACAAACACAACATTGATTACATACACACTCACATGCATTACATTCATACATACTCTTACATATACATTACATAACAGTAATAAGTTTTTAGAACAACACAGTAGGGAGCTTTAAGTATTGTTAACAGATGATTTGAAGGTGGCCAATCAATGAAATTACTTTTATACGTCTCGTTAAAATAACGGCACATTCTCGGTAAAGCTGAGTTAGTTTGATATACGTATGGTGAGTACTAGATTAATTGAAGGGTATTTTTGTAAAACGGATTTATTCAGAGAAATTTATTCCACCTGGACGTTTTGTTGGGAAAACGCAAAAAACTGATGCAGAAGTCAAATCTGTGTTGGTTTCAGTGATAGAATACTTCTTGATAGAGATTCGATTTGAATAATCAAATATAAAACAAAATTGTTTTGTAAGACAACCTTGGATTAATCTGTTTTGCAACAATTTGTCTTGGAATAAGCAAATTTTGAAACGTCATATATCACAGCTGACAGAAACTTCCCTGCAAATCAACTAGGCGGCCATTTTGTCACGTGACCAAATGCTCTCTTTCTATTGGCTGAAATTGAATAAGCCTGTTTTGATGTAACATTGGATGAAATAAGACGAGTTTGCAAGAAACAGAAATTGAGAAAGTTATTTTTCTATGAGAATACGTAGCTTTTGCAAAATTGTATGCCAAAAATATTGTGGAGATATTTATTTAAAAAGATATATAATTATAATTTTTATAATTTATATAATTCTTATAATTATAAAATATTTTTTGCAATCCAAAACAGGCTTATTCCATTTCAGCCAATAGAAACAGAGCATTTGGTCACGTGATAGAATGGCCGCCTAGTTGATTTGTATAAAAAAAGGTTTCTTGACGTTTCAAAATCAGCTTATTCCAAGACAGTTGGTTTCAAAACAGGATTATTCCAAGATTGTCTATTATTAAGGCGATGCACTACGTCGTGTGATATTTTAAATCGAGCCGCTATCAATAACACTCCTTACGTACATGGCGATAAGGTTTAAATTCCCGCTGTAACACCATCCGCCTGTTTTGATTTATGCAAGAAAAAAACATGGCCAAAAAGTGCCTTTTATTTTATTTTGTGGATGTTCAGTAATAAATATTTAAATTTTTTCCGATCATTTTATAAAAAAACTTAATTTTCCACATTATACAATAAAATCATAACCGAAAATGGGTTAGTAAGTAGGAGGATTTTGACCTTTAAAGAAGTTCTCATAGGCCTTACACATTATTTTTTTCTAGGCTTATCTAAAAAATACTCGATTATTTCAGAGGCCAAGATGTATTCTACTCGCATTATTTAATTAAAGCATCTGAAACATTTCTAGGCGACCTAATTTTCAAACCAAAAACACATTATTTTGCATTACTACGTAGTGCATCGCCTTAATTATAGACGCACAGTTTTAAAAACACGTATTTGACACCTATATCAGTGTTTTGCGATTTCCCAAAAATCGTTTTGGTGGAATAAGTCAGTTTTAAAATACCACTGAATTAACCTATTACATTATCTAGGTATTATGTAAGTTTCCGAATTCCCCACATTTAGATAATCCCAGGAGACGGCCACGTCTCTTAATATCCAGCTGCCATCGCAAATTCCATCTCTTCCTATCTGACAATCCACTTGGTTGTTAATTTTATTTTATGATCAAAACTCATTCCGGTATTCAGGTGGGATGTAGTTTAGTAGTATCCTGACGGGTGTCCCGTTTTTAATGTCGAAACCTGCAAACGCAGTGCAATCTTATTTATAAACTGGAAAATCTGTTTGTGCGAAGCAGGAAAAACTCTCGAAAGCGTACTTTTGAGGTTGTGATTAATTTTTTTTCAATCTGATATTTCTAGGTAAATTCAATTGTTTGCATATCGCAATATTATGTCATCATTTATTGAGCTTTATGATATGCATTGAGACTCTTGAAAAATCACGTATTATTACAATTGTAGGATTTGTAAAGCTGAATGTATTTATAGAAAAATATTTGACTGAGATCATCTTTCAAAAGAAGAAATTTACCTTTCGAATAAAATTGAAAAAATCCGACGTCTATCCACACCTGTTAAGCATTTAAATAAAATAAATACACAATTCAAATAATTCAGGGTGAAATGCCTAAAACCAAAAAAAATAAATATATTAATTATTATCAAAAACATCACTGAATGGCTAATGAGAAAAGATCACAAGGAAATTGGAGACCTTATGAAATAGAATTTCTTTACGCATTGCTAAGAGTACTATCTTGCATTTTCATTTTTATATTCTCTTATCGTCGTCTTTTTGACCATAAATATGTCTAAAAATGTACTCTTTATCTTTTTCTTTTATACACTACATACTTTTATACACTAAATATTTGTATACACTACATACTTTTATGCACAACATACTTTTATACACTACATACTTTATTAATTCTTCTCCTTCACATTTTAAAATTTATATTTTATACACTACATACTATATACACTACATAACTTTATACACAACTTACTTTTATACACTACTTACTTTATACACTACATACTTTATACACTACATACTTTTATACATTACATACTTTTATACACTACATACATTTATACATTACATACTTTTAAACACTACATACTTTGTTATTACCTAATTCTTCTCCTTCAAATTTTTAAAATCTAAATTTAACACTTCTTAATTATATTTTTACATTAACCCCACACAGGAGGCCCTAAGGAAATCAATTTACCTCAGCGCCTATGGTATCTTTTGGGATGCTGTATCGAGGGTCTTTTTTAAGGAAAGAAAGGATAGGAAGTTCTGGAAAGGTAAAATATATGAGGGTTGGGAAGTAATCTAGGAATCAGTGTGTCCACGAGTGACGGACATATGAACATATCCTTCCCACTCCCACCTCACCTGATGAACCCGGACACCCCTGCTAAATCACCAAGCGTAGGGTAACCTATGGCAGAGGTGTTAGTTATCCACTAAATGGTTCCCAGGGCGACGGTACCCTTACCTACCCAAACCTATCTCGTACCTACCCGCCTCCCGAATAATTAATGAACAATTAATGAAATAATTTTGGTACCTGGTTTATCGCTTGTCTGATATGATTTATACTTATGGAGAGAGATGAATCAAAAGTTTGAATTAATAATCAAACACAGGGAGAGTAATCTTTCATAGTTTGTCCCATATAATAATGAATAACAGCTGGCGCGGGACCGAGATGAGTGGAGGAAGACTCTTGAGGAGGCCAAGACCCACCAGGGGTTGTAGAGCCAAAAGTAATGATGATGATGATGATGAATAATGAATAACACTAGAAGTGCCTTCCATACAAAGTTGAATGCAAATAAATGTTTCATTTAGCTCAATAACCCAGCGCTCCGTCTCCCTTACACTCGCCTTACATAATAGATCTTCATTTGATTTTCCTCAACCTAGTTTTGTATTGGAAATTTAAGCCTCGATTAATCAAATATTTGGAACACAAAACACGCCCACAAGGCACTTCTTGAGTTGTTCTTTATTCAATGGTCAGTCCACGGTAAAATATATTTTCAATCAGTTTATTTAAAAAAACGTTCCTGCTTAGTTATGATATAATAGTAAATGGTTCCATGACCACTCAGGACAGTGACAATTCAACACACTTTTAAAAAGTGATATAAAGTTATTTTAACGACATATTTTTTTCATCTTTTAAGTGATGAACAAAAAAAAAATTCTATCGACCTAACTTAACGTAACCTATTTAAAATTACTTTTTCTTCGCTTTTAAGCGATGAACAAAAAAAAAACATTCTATCAACCTAATCTAACGTAATTTTTTTAAAAAATTTTTTTTCGTCACTTTTCGAAATTGTGTTGATTTTTCACTATCCCGAGTTATCCGGCCATCGTAAAACTAGTGTTTACTATTGAAACCAAACAACAAAAGGGTATTTTGACTCTTAAAATAAAGATAGTGAAGGAAGTTTTATGTTGAAGAATAAATTTTCTAAAACAATCGAAAATGTACCATTTTCGATTTGCCACCGAAATGATGTAATAGTTTTCATCCGTGAATTCGCCGACGTTGACTACACACCGGGCGACTTTAATGACAACAGTCTCAGCCAGTGGCGTTTCCCACGTCATAATGACTTTGTAGCCAGTTGGAACCGTTTCGGAATGTGCGGTTGTAAAAAACAATAAAAATTACACATTTTTAGTACAATGGTAAGTATCAAAATAATATTCTTTAAATCTTCCCACATATAGTTTGTGAAAATACCCCATTATGAGAAGAATAACGAAGCTTAACAAGATATTGTTACACAAATAATGAAGTATTCCAAACAAAAACCTCATTGAGCTGTTTCACAGCGGCACTTCTTCTACCCTCTCTCAAACCCTCCACACCCCATGCCTTCCATCCCGCTCAGCCAGGTGAACAAATCCATCCCCTGCAGTTTTCATTTGATTAAAATTCGACGTCCGAATGACTAACTCCAGAGTTATTACGAACAAATTAAACCGTTGCGCTTCGGTCCGCGACCCACACACTACAACACCCCTATTCTCACACTCACACAATACGTTTGCAAAACACAGTCGTATAATTTGTCTGAAAACCTTTTCACAAGTCAGTCATTGCAAACATAAACTGAATAATTAATTATCAAAAATACTAATTTTGGTTGTCTGTGCGTTCAGCGTAACTCTGGTAAAACGAAAATTTTCAAAATTGGAAGTGTTTGTTTGGAGAATTCACAAGATAAACAAGATTGGACCAAGGTGTGAACCCTGTGGGACTCCACTTGGCATTTTTTTTCTGACAAGCAATAAAATACTTACTCATAATATAATATTTTTGACAGAAAAATTTCAAAATTGGAAGTGATTTGTTTAGAATTTACGTGACATAAATAATAAAGTAAATAAACAAAAAACAAATTGAAATCTACGTGTTTTCAAATATGTTTGAAAGGGTTAAGGTCTTGACTATCTAAGTAATTAAATCTGAAATAAGCCATCAAAAAAGCGTAAAATTAGATAAATATGCTAATTCATCATAGATACAGAAATACAATACTCGTATAAATAAGGAAATTATGTCTTAACTTCATGTAATGAATGCAGTTAGGCATTTTTGCCGTAGTTTGCATTCCATACCATTACTTTTACAAGTTTCTACAAATACCAGATAACTAGAAGTCTGGTTTTTCAGAAATTTCAAAGGTTTGTATAAATTCTGGGACTAACTACCATAATTTATACTGCTCATTGCCCAAATTTTAAATGTGAATTTTTTTGAAGTATGGTCAAAATTTACAATATTTTCCAAAAATATATTATGTGAGCTATTTAAGAAATCGTCAAATTAATCTGACACATCTTCAACTAATTACGAAATCAGACTTTGTTTCATTTCATGTAGAAATTTGACATGGTAAAAACACACTACCTTCAGATCTAAATAATTAATTTAAAATAAGTAAAGATTTGACAGTTGTATTAAACTAAATAAATTAATATATTTGCATGGTAAAAAAAAATTTTTTTTTTTTTCAATATTCTATAATACGTAACTATGAAAAACCCATTGACATTGACATGACAAGTACGCAATGTGCAAACCTTGGTGAATATGCCAAGTTGATACGTGAAGATGGAAAAAGGAATGCCGTTACAGTAACTAAAAGGTAACCAATGGACGGGGTATAAGATTTTGTAGTTTTAATGATAAAAATTACATAGAACACCAACGTATACAGAATGCGAGCCAACAGGAGATTCAACAGGTTCAGGTCTCCGGTGAAGAAGCAACTATTCCAGATATATTGCATGAACTTTTGCACTAGCTAACTATGGACAAGGTGTAATAGACACACTCCAAATACATGCAATGTATTGCAGCGTTTCGCAGAAGTTCGCAGAGGGAAGGTTGCATGGATTTCCTGACTAGCCGGGACGAGTCAGCGCTACTGGAAATCTAAAAAAGTGACATGGCGCGCCTCTACACCATACACGGAAAAATTTTCACAAGCCACCGTAATACAAGTGCTACATATGTTATAATATAAATGCATTTTATATCCAATTTTATATCATGTAATTAGTTTATATAATGTTTGCTCTTATATGGCAGACAGAGTATAACTGCACTCACGCTGAGTTAAACAAACATTCTTATTATTGCAAAATTTTAAAATGGTTCCGAATCACTGTGCGAAGGTAGCAATGCATTGCCTAAATTCGCCGGAGAGTGAATTGAATGAACTGCATTCAATTAATTCCGCAAGACCTTCTTCCCTAAAACAATATGCGTTTATTTTTGTTTTCGAATATGCATCTATCTACCATTGTAGCTGCTTTTGCCTTACACAAAGGCATGTTGGGATATTAAAATGACCATTCCTGAATACTATTTTCGTCTCTAGTTAAACTCACTCAGCGATTTTGTTTTTTCCTGGCTTACAGGTATTTTTGCAAAACTGACTTATTCAACCAAAACGTTTTTTTGAAAATTGCAAAAAAACTGATATTGGGGTCATATATGTGATTTTTAAAACTGTTTTTTTTTTTAAATATATTAGATTACTTTAATAATATTCGATTTCAATTATGTAACGTAAACAAATATTAAAAAGCGATAAGATATTGCAAGACAATCTTGGAATAATCCTGTTTTGACACGACGTGTAATACTTTCATACAAATCAACTAGTCGGCCATTGTGTCACGTGACCAAATACTCTGTTACTATTGGCTGACACGGAATAACCATGTTTTGATAGTGACGTAGGTTGGAATAATACGAGTTTGCAAGAAACAGTAATTTTAAAAATATTTTTCAATGGCAATTGTCATTTTTCAATTTTGCAAAAATATCAAGTTTACAATTTTTAAACTAAAACAAATGCAGATTATTATTTATAATTCGAAAAAACACCACGATACACATTTAAATAAATTTTAACCCATTAAAAAACAATAAATACCTACCGGTCTTTGAATAATTTTGTATTTTTTGTAACGAGAATTGCTCTACGATCTGGAAAAGAATTAACTTGATATTTTAAGATTAATTATAAAAATACTTGTAGAAGAGTTTCATCTTAAAAATAACACAGTTTTCCAAAAACACAGTTTCAAGGCTAGGTTGGTGGTTCTAGGATGTGTAATTTTTTTTAACATTTGTATATATTAAGTTATTTGCAATTCAAGATCTATAAATATGTGTTAAGTTATTGGAACTAAAGAGACAATATAGTTCTTCTTTATTCTATGGTATAGTTAGGTTATAAATATAATGTTTTTTTGAAATTCGAGATTAACCCCCCACATACCCAATATCTACCGATTTATAATAAGTTTCAAATTTTAACTCTTTAAGTTGTTTAGTTCTACACAAAAAAAGTTATTTTTGAAAATAATATCTATATATCCCGAAACGTTAATTATACGAAATTCCCTCGGTAGAAATTAAAATCAAAGTAAGCTTCGAAAATTATTAAAAACACGATTTTCGGTTATTTAATATATTATAGGCATGAAAAAAATCACAGTGTATCTTTAAATGCATCTAAACATTTGTCCAGTAATTTTTGCTCTATCTCATACGAGTCGTGTTTTATTAAATATTTTCACCATTTTCGCTTAATTATTATCTTTTTTTTGACATTAGCGCGCTCCCTCTAACATTCGTATTTACATATTTCCTTGTCAAATCATCTTTGAACGCTCACTATAAATATACTCACTATACGCCGTAAGGCGATGCTCAATAACAATCCTTACGTAGATGGCGATAAGGTTTAAATTCCCGCTTAACACCATCCGCCTGTTTTGATTTATGCAAGAAAAAAACATGGCCAAAAAGTGCCTTTTATTTTATTTTGTGGATGTTCAGGCATAAATATTTAATTTTTTCCGATCATTTTATAAATAATTTAATTTGCCACATTATAAAATGAAATCATAACCGAAAATGGGTTCGTAAGTAGGAGATTTTGAACTTTAAAGCAGTTTTCATAGGCTTTTACATTATTTTTTTCTGGGCTTATAAAAATACTTATTTAAAAAATACTCGATTATTTCAAAGGCCAAGATGTATTCTGCTCGCAATATTTAATTAAAGCATCTGAAACATTTCTAGTCGACCAAATTTTCAAACCAAAAACACATGATGTTGCATTACTACGTATGTCATCGCCTTAATAAATGTATATATATTCTAAGTTATTGGAACTGAAGAGAAAATACACTTCGTCGTTATTCTATGGTTATTGGTTGATGTATTAATCAGATATTATTTTATTATTTGTTGTCCTTTGGTAGATGCTTGACAGAGTTAGTCGTGTTATGATGAAAACAGAAATACTTACCCATTTTAAAATTCAAAATAAAGACTGAGATATATTAGAATAAGCAACCGTAGCACTAGCTAGCCAAGTAAGCAAGCTCTGCCGAAGGAAGTGAGTAGCTAGTATTTAGAGTAATTTGCTTCCAGTCAAAAAGGTTTAATGCTTTTGAAAGTAACTTTAAATACTTTCCTCTGCGACCTCTGCCAAAACCAATTGAAAACTAAGCGGCCAAGCACTCGTTTGTTTCCGGGCAAATAAGCGCGGGAAATGTACAAAGCAGAATTAATGGAGTCATCGGAATGCCGGCCATAAGGATACTGTTCACTTACTAGATAAAAACTAGAAACCAACTAGGTAGGTAGAAAATAACGATAGCTCACGTGAATTTTATATTTACGTTTGAATTTTATATCGAAATCATGAGATTCGTAAGTAGGTACCTAAAAACTTACCTACTTAATTACAGAACATAATATATTTCATATACCATTTTTATCAATTATACAATTTTTCCATAGAAAAGTCACTATCTCAATGATAATGCTTTTATCATACTTTCTCATGGCAGGTAGGTACCATAATACCGATTATTCCGATTTGATAGCCATTCAGGATCCACGCTTATGCGTACTCTGACGGTATAAAAAGGAAGTATTTAAAACGGCCACCATCTTATTATTTTTTAATATTATTTTATGAGCAGGCAGCATTAGTTTATCAGTAATTAATTGAGTTGTTTTAAATTAAAACAAGTTAATCCTTTCTTCTCTCTAAATTGGAATCCAATAAAGCGTTAAATTGGTGTATATACTGTATATTAATAGAATCAATGACATGTTGTGGAAGTTTATTACATGCATTCCCAACTCTATTTTGCATTTTTCTTTTTATTGAACCAAAAATGGAACGTACGAATAAATTTACAGATAGACGAAACGCCAAGCGGTCCAGATAAAACAGAATTTCGCTATGCTCAGTAAAAACAGTTCAGTTTGTGAGTTTCACGCTATAATCTTGCAGATTTTGATTACGACCGGGATTTTTTCCACCATTTACCGGAGGTGACATCATGACAACCATGATTTATGTAGTGTTGTAAAAAAATTCACTTATCTGTGACAATTAAAACTTAAAAAAAACATAAAAAAATTGTTCGTATGCAGACAGCTAGAAATTGTCAGTGCTTTTAAAAAATAGTATTTTCACTTGAATGTTACGCATAAATTATAAAATAAAATTTATTATTGTGGTTTTCCCCACACTTAAAAATGCATTAACTACTTATCAGACGATATTTTTATTTTATGGGTGAGAGCCAGGAAATAAATTTCTGTGAACAAGCAATTAACAAAAATGGGCTTTTCAGGAAAAACTTCGCACAATTTAATTTATGTCCTTCCCAATGCTTATTTAACGGAACACATGACCGTTCTCGTGGAAACTTTAAATTAAAAACTTTTGTAAAATTTTCTCCTAAACCAATCAGGATTTCCGGCGTGTAGGCGAGAGACTAATAATTACTAATTGGATTGAAAAAAATAACAAAACAAAAAAATGATAAAGAGAAACGAACGAAACAAATTACAAACAACGGGGAATCTCACGGAATAATAAACGGTATGTTCGTAATATTATACCTACAATGTACATAGTTTGATTTTCGCTAAATTAAATCCCCCTTGAGAACAACAAATTTTAATTTAATGAATAAAGTTTTAATTTAATAGATTAAGTTTTAATTAAAAAAATTGTTTATATTAACATTTTCTATTTATATTATAAATGGAAACTATTTAAAAAAAACTAAATATTAAAAAAAGCAGAGTTATATATTTAATTTTTTTTTCATTTTATTTTTAATACTAAAAATAATAATATATTTTTTTAAATGAGAAACTTGACAAGAGCGCCCCTGTCTGCACAGCGTAAAGACAGGGACAATATTTATAACCATTAGTTGGACAGCGTTATGAGTAGGGTTAAGGTAGGGGCTGTAAAAAGAGATCTATTTTTTTATATTTTTTTTTTATTAATGCGGCTCTTCAAGAGGCCTAGATTATATGAAGAAGGAAAAACAGACTTACTACTTGGATTTGCATTTAAATTATAGATAAGTGTTCATTTTATAATTATTTACATTACTCTTAAAAAAACTAAACAAATCCTATTTTCCAAACAAAAAAAAACACACAATTAAGACATAATTGATTTGACATATTTGCGCATTTTTAAGGAAATCATTTTGTTCTTATTGACCAAGATTGAATTGAAGATTCTCATTTCTGAGCACAAACTGCCTCCTGTTTTATATTATGTTTCAGTTTTAATGTTCTTGTTTTGTCCTGTCCTGCTGTTATTGTTATTCTAAGTTTTGTAACCACTTTGTATAAACACTATATTTAGTGTTATAATATTAGATCTGTATTGGGTAAGGCACACTGTAGGAATAATTTTAAGAACATGACCACTAATACTAAATTACCGTATTTAGTTTGTTATAGTAAAGCGCATTTGAAGTGAAATAACACTAAACTGCGCTATATAAATGCCATGTTTATTTATTGGACAATTTGTATAGCGCCGTTTTTGCGAGGTATCGCCATGTTATTTATTTATTTATTTATTTTATTTATTTTTGTTTATTGCAGAAACAAACAGTACATAATTACATAGATGACAATAGTTACAAAGTTATAAAAGTTAGTATAATAATTGGTACCAATGACATGTCGCTGACATATATACATAGGAGGTATATTATACATTTACGGTTAAGTTACATTTTTAAGTTAAATTAATTAGTGTGCTGGGGAAGGAGAGAGGTGTGTGTGAGTGTTTGTGTGTGTGTACGTGTGCGTGTGTGTCTGTGTGTGGTTGTATGTGTTATGTTGGCGAATTCAGTGTGCTAAAAAAGTTTTTCTTAAATAGAGGGAGAGAATCAAAAAAATATATCGGTACTTGTGCTTGTTTGAATTGAGTTGAATGTTTGAAGGATGCGAGAAATAGGGGAATTGGCTGCAGCGTTTGTATTATTACTAGTTGTGTAAAAAAGGTTGGTGTGTCGAGTTCTTTTAGATGGGGTGTTAAAATTTATTTGGGATAGAAGTTCTGAGCAGTCTATTTCGTTGTGTATTATTTTATGGAGAAATGTCATGTCAGCTACCGTTCGCCTGGATTTCAGGGATTGGAGAGTGCAGATATAATTATTGTTGTATTTATAACCTAGGTACTTAATAAATTTATTTTGTATGCGCTCTATATTATTGACATAGTAAGTGTATTTGGGATTCCAGACAGGCGATGCATATTCCAGTGTACTTCTGACTAGTGAGGAATAAAGCATTACTAGCGTACGTGGATTTTTAAATAATTTACTCAGACGCAGTATGAAACCTAACATTTTGTAAGATCTAGCAGTGATTGAAGAAATGTGCAAATGAAATGTTATTATTGTTGTCTTATTAATTTTATAGATATATGGTTCATGATGGTAATGTAACAACGCTCTAAAAATTGTTATGTCAATCTAGAAATTACAAACATAAAACTTATGCAAGGACCTCAATGCTTTAGAGTTTTCCTGCTTTAGATATTGAGAAATTTTTATGAACTTATTTTAACAATATAAAAGCACACCATTGTTATAAGACCTTGGGTTAGCGAACGTCACCTGCAAGCCTGACGGTTTAAAAGGAACTTTTTTACAATTAACTTATAAAAGTTTTTCAGTAATTTCATTAACTGGCCAGTGATTGGACTGGTGAATTTATTCGATTGGGATTACAAACACACAGCGCTAAAGATGAAAGTATTAGACGTAAATAAGAAAGAATCATTTTTCTATTCCCTGGGAATAATTCATAAAGTATTATAAGAATCAAGATATAATTCGATAAAGCAAAAAACATTTATCCTATTTCTCCCACAGCTAGATAAGTGCGAACAAGTGTCGAGCAATAGTGGAACACTGAAGGAAGACCTGAATATATTATTTTCATGTATACAGGGTGTCCGGGGGTAAAGTGCGCTAACTTCAGGTGGTGATTCTACACGATGTAAGAAGGTGAAAGAAGTGCAAGTAAAATGGTGGGAGAAATAACAAAGATAAATAACAATGTTCATTTTCCCGTACAAAAATATTTTTCCATGAAAGAATTTCTGTTTCCCATACAAAAATATTTTTCCATTAAAGAATTTCTATTTTCCAGTACAAAAATATTTTTCCATGGAAGATTTTTTCAATTTTATTAATTTTAATTTTATGTAGATATTTCAGGCTAATAATTAATACTAAAAAAGGCTAATGTTCGTTTATTGCAGTAGGTATTTATTCGCTGTGTCATAATTTTTTGAAAACTTTTGGCGGAATCGTTACGGGAGTGTGAAATAACAAATTTTACTTAATAAACGCTGTAATATTCTATTAATATCTATTGAGAGGGTGTAAAGTTACATATTTTACTAAAGAAACGTTGTAATCTTCTCTTAATATCTATTGCGGTAGTGTAAAATTACATATTCTACGTAATAAACGCTGTAATCTTCTCTTAATATCTATTGCGGGAGTGTAAAATTACATATTTTACTTAATAAACGTTGTGTTCTTCTCTAAATATTTATTGCGAGAGTATAAATTACAAATTTTATTTAATAAACGCTCTAATCCTCTTTTGATATTTATTGCGGGAGTATAAATAACATATTTTACTTAATAAACGCTGTAATCTTCTTTAATTTTAATTTGAACCTTCGTTTTTTAAATGAAAACAGTAAAGTTTAGTTTTTTAAGAAAAAGAAAATTTCTTAGCATGCCTTTGTAATACCGGGCAATGGTTTTCCTATCAAATATTATTTTTCTTCATTTTGCTGATGTGAAAATCGAAGAGCTTACCAGTATTTCTTCTCTCTGGTGGGATTCTTCTGTATAAGAATTGGAGTGGTTTTGACGCCATCGTTTTGAAAACTGCCACCGAATCTCTCTGGTGGCACACAAACGAAAACGAAAATAAGCTGGTAGATATCATTTCACCCAGAACAATGCACGATCATAATAATATTTACACTTAAGGCTGGATACGTGCACCGCTACGAGCGTTAACATTGAAATTCGCAAACTACGGTATTTTTGTAAAGTTTTTTTTTTAATGAGAACTATGAAATCAATACTCTTGACTTGACTCTTTATGTCTGTGAACTTACTGGATTTTTTTTATTTTATCATTTGTTACTTGCAATCATTGTTATCTATTTAAAATTTAAGTTTGTTTACAGTTTGTTAGGAAGCTTTGTAAATGCACGCACAGATGGCAGTGCATAGAGCTTGCGGGGAAGTCCGCAAGATGGAGCCAGTGGACAGTTGTCGCCATGGACAGTGCGAAGGCTCTCAGACAATCTCACTGGCCCAGATTCCAATTAGCCAGCTTCTAGCTAGGTCGACTATCAAGTCTACCAATATAATACGCGGAGTATTAATAAATCCCTGATTAATATAAAGAATCTATTATTTATAAACTCCTTCCAAGACGAGTTGGAGATCTGTTTGTGCGAACACAACACAGTTATACTCGGGAATAACCTAAGTTATATTTTATTGTGGTCTCTCCGTAATATTCCACTAAGTATGGTTACCATTCTCCTTTGTCCAGAATGTGACTTGTCAACTAACCGTCAAGTCAAAGCATTGAATGTTTTGGTGTAAGCCGAAATGAATTTCGATAGTCGATACGCAATGTGTAATTTTAAAGCCCTTTAAACCTACTTCATGCATTGTAATTGTCTTGTAACACTTGTAAATGTCATCCGTCTGTACTTTTTATATTATATTTATATCGTCATTGCTCATCATTTATATATGCTCTCCTTTCACTGCCATCTCTGTTTCTTATTCCTGTAAAAAATTATATTTTTAATGGACTATTTTTCTGTAAATAAATAAATAAAATAAATTTTATTACACTTATTGATACGATGGAGTTTCTCCAAGTATTAACAGTTGCAAAAATAGACAGTCTGTGAACATTTTTGTTAAAGTTTTTGAATTTTTAATCATATTTTCATGTGCACTACGTACGCATTATTTATCTGTTTTTTTTGGGATTCATGACAAAAAGTAGAAAATGGAGTCATTTTCAATATTTAAATATTTACAAGCTCCGAATTTCGAATTCTTAAATTTATACAGCTTTATTTAGAAAATCAATTCGAAAAAACAATGTTTTTTTTAAATACGTCTATTTTTATTAATTTATGTAATAGATTTAAAAATATACACTTTATTTTTTTGGCTTGACTGAGGATTGAACCCTCCTCTTCAGGGAATGGAATAAATCTAAATTGGGTAGGATCGACATTTATTTCTCGATTTCACAGAAAGCGTGTAAGCGTGATTGCTACTAAAAGTTGACATAATGCAATGTCGATCGGGAAGTGGATTGATTTCCAAGGTTCCACTTAATTCATGATCTCAAAAGTGAAATTCATATTTAAAGGTATTCTTGGATAAAAATGGAATATTGTATTTAAGCGTAAGTATTGCCATATGTAGGTACTAAAACATGTTTAAATCAGCCTTGGTTTGAATGAGACGAGATCGAAGGATGAGTTTGATAGCTCCATCCCGATTGAGCTGAGTTTGATATTGTCACTGTTTCCTTTTAACGGTCGCCGTTAAATTTACGACTGCACGGGACTAAAACCTTTCAAATACTGGTCCCTTTTCATTGATTTTTACAGCCAGTCGTCGATAAATTAGATAAATGGATTACTACTTACGTTGACAACATTTTTACTTCCTCTTTTATTCTTCTTGCACCTTTTATTATTTTTAATTTTTCTTTTATTTCTTTAATTTTTATTTTATTTTTAAAAATTATTATATAATTACTTCTATTATTCATTTATAGTATTTTACATTCTTCTATTATTCTACTTTAATTCTTCTTTCATTTATATTTTATTCTTCTTTATTTACTTTTTTTTTTATTATTCTGTCATTCATATTTTTTATTTTTAAATTTGATTTTTACTCTTTTTTCATTCACATTTTACTCTTCTTTCATTCAAATTATATTCTTTTTCATTCTTCTATTAATATTCTTAATTAATTTTCTTCATCTTTTATTCTTTCTTCATTATTATTTCATTCTTCTTTAATTATTATTTCGTTTATATTTTATTCTTCTTTTATTTTTCATTAATTATTCTTATAATATACTTCTGTAATTCATATTTTTGACATTCTCTACGAGCAGAAAATCATAATAATAATAATATTAGGATAATTTGTAGAGCGCTGTTTTGTGAGAAATCACTTCCAAGGGCTATGTTGATTATAAAAAGTAAATATCTATCGAAATAATAAACGAGTTTCCACCACACTTGGTATGCGATTGAAAAATGAAATAAAACGTAAAATATATACAAATACGTCACAGCATATCATAGATTTCAAAGCACTTAGCTCTGATATAAGTCACGAATCTTGGATTACAACTCTAAAAGAAACGGATCCAAATAAAGCGCTAAATGAATTTCTATTAACCCTGAATACGTTTACCACTAAACACACTATAATAAAAACACTACTCACAAAACACTTCAAATTAAACCATGGATTACAGCAGGGCTAGTAAAAAGTATACACAAACGGAATATAATGCATGCAAGAGTAAACAAAAACCCAATGGACAGTAAACTAAAACACAATTATTTATTATATAGAAACCTATGTAATAGACTAGTAAAGCAGGCGAAACATGAGTTCTACAGGAAAGAAATAGATAATTCCGGAGGAGACACAAAAAGATATGGAGAGTTATCAAAGATGCCGCTTATTCAAAACCTAAGAACAGTAATTCTATTAATAAATTGTGAGTCGATGGGGAAATCTGTTTAACACAAAACGAACCCAAAAAATTGCAAATCACATTAATTATCATTTTTCCAACGTTGGCTTAGATTTAGCGGAAAAAATACTTACAAAGAACCACACGACAGAAGAGCTACTTGTCAAAGAAAGTTCCTCCTTGCGACCAAATCATTCCTTTAACATTTATAAAATAAATAAAAAAGAAATTAACGAACTCATTCTTTCTCTCAAAACTCATTGTGCACCTGGCCCGGACAACATATCTAACCAAATCCTGATTAATCTACGAGAATATATCGGTATACCTCTCTTACATATATTTAATCAAAGTTTCTTCCAATGTGTTGTACCTGACAAACTTAAAATTGCCAGTATTACCCCGATCCATAAATCTGGAGACAAAACGTTAATCTCCAACTACAGACCTATTTCACTACTTAACTCTCTATCAAAACTCCTAGAAAAAGCAACGAAAAAAAGACTGCTATCCTACCTCGATAAACACAACTTACTATCAAGTCGTCAATTCGGTTTTCGGGCAAAAATGGGCACAGAACAGGCAATTTCTGAATTAACCAACTTGATTGTAAAACATGTAGATAAGGGATCTAAAGTAATTGGAGTTTTTCTAGATCTGGCTAAAGCCTTTGACACCATCTCTCATGATATGCTATACGAAAAACTTAAAAATATTGGCATCAATGGAAAACCGCTCAAATGGTTCATCAGTTATACAAAAAATAGGAAACAAATAGTTGAACTTAATAAATGCTTGAGTGACACAGCAGAAATAAAGTACGGAGTGCCTCAGGGTGGTGTCTTAGGCCCTATTCTTTTTCTTATCTATATTAATGGTCTCACTGATATTAAAATTCCAACACTCTGCTATTATGTGATCAGCTACGCAGATGATACTGTACTTCTTTTTAAAGAGCAATCTTGGGAAAAGGCATTTAAGAGCGCCGAATGAGGTATGAGGGAGATAAAAAAAATGGCTCGACAAAAATCTTCTTACCCTAAACACCTCGAAAACCAAATTTCTAACATTCAGTAAAACAAATATTGGGCAACCAAAAACCGTCCCGCTTTTACACCTGTATCCATGTACTACATCACAAATATCTTGGTTTAACAGTGGATTGCAAACTAAAATGGGAACTTCACATAATTTCACTTGCAATGAGAATCCGGAAACAAATATACATTTTTAAAATGATTAGAAACATTATGTCACTTAAACTACTAAAAAATGTCTACTTTTCCCTTTGTCAAAGCATTTTAATTTATGGTATATCTTGTATTTATGGTGGTGCCGCAGACACATACATCAAGCTACTTAATACAGCTCATAAAGCACTTATTAGAACTATCTTCATAAAACCATATCTTTATCCCACTGAAAATCTTTTAATTAAAAATAAAATACTTGATATCAGGAAGCTATTCATAAAAAAAATTATCCATACAAATTGCATAAAATCGTCACCTTCACCCATATCTCACTCCCAGAACACTAGAGCTAAATCTAAAAATCATTTACAAGTGCCAAAAATTAAATCCACTCTTGCTAAAAAACATGAATCTTACCTCGCACCTTCCATATTCAATATTTTCTTAAAAGAAACACAACATACAACTCAAATCAACAGAAAATGTACATATAAATACTTTAATACGTGGCTAATGAACAAAAAAAGAAATTGCATTAACAAGTTACTTGCAATCCTTCCATGCTAATTTTTATATGACATATTAAAAAAAAAAAAAATAATAATAACTTTCACACCAAAAAATGTTCAATTATTTGATTATTTGATTCACACTGAAAAAAAAAAAATAAAAAAAAAATAAAAAAAATAAATAAAAGTTCAATTACTGTTACATATGTATGTTATAATTTATATTTAGATTATTTTATCTAGGTAATCTTTTATTTTTTAATTACGTTTCTTTTTCCTGTATTTTGTATTTTTTTTTTTAAACTTCCGATTTAGTTGTCCGGGTTAAGTCTTCCCCAAAGGAAAAACTTAACCCTTCCACTCACTTTTCCACA
Organism: Hesperophylax consimilis; assembly: GCF_061612785.1. Classification (NCBI taxonomy): domain Eukaryota; kingdom Metazoa; phylum Arthropoda; class Insecta; order Trichoptera; family Limnephilidae; genus Hesperophylax; species Hesperophylax consimilis. Next base: position 30,024,849 of record NC_142849.1, read on the forward strand.
AATGATCATCTAGTCAATCAACATTATGTAAGTGCATTATATAAGCAAAATAAATACAAAACAATACAAGAACAACACGTCAAATCACCAGAGATCAAATGGGAAAATAATTCACCGTCTCCAGATATTTTCATATCAGAGGGTTCGGCTCGGTAGAACTTCTAACAGGGCCTATAAATCCTACTGATCCCTCAACATAAATATTTAAAAAATCTTTTGTTATCCTACATGTATTCAAAATGACCGACTTTTGCATCTTTATATATAAATTTTTTGATAGATCTAATACGCCTAAATTTTTAATTAGAGAGCTAGGTATAATGCCAGTAGCCGAAATAACGAATGGTAATATTTTTATAGTCTGAGAATGCCAAATTCTTTTTATTTCATTTCCTAAATCTGTGTATTTTCTTATTTTTTCTTATTTTTTATCTATTTTATTTTTTTGTATTTTTATTCACTTTTATTATTATTGATATATGTAATGGTAGATTCTGCTACCCGGCTCAGAACAGATATTGTCTAGTGAGTCGGGTAGCGCACATAATTTGTAAACAAATATTGATGTCAATAAACGCCCGGGTTACCGGCAAATTTATTATTATTCGTTTGGAAAAATATATTTAAAGTTCTCCAAAATAAATAGAAAAAAGCTTTGCTTTTTTGTGCAAATAATTTCAATATAACATCCCACTGGGGTATAAAAATAAAAATTAATATTCATAACACCTTGTTTAGAATCCCGTTTAATCAGTGCATTTTCAAATCTCAAACAAATAAGAACAATCCTATGACAATAACAAATCTCCATGCAAACTAACGCCATCTGTGGACGGTCCTGGGAGTGGGCAGTGGACACCGGACATGGTAGTATTTTTCCCCCTGCTTTCTGAAATTTCGTACTCTTCGGTGTCTGAATAAACCGTGACAATTAGTTGCACCAGAAGATTAGGTTACAGTCACGGAGCGAGAAAGACTGTTTAACTGCGCAACACACAAATACTGAGCAATACACAAGTACAACACATACAAGTAAAACTAAGCACAAATACGAGGGTGGTCTGAAAAGTTTCCGTCCTAACAATGAAACAAGAGTTTTTTTTATTTATTTTTCTACATAGTCTCCTTGTAACTCTACACACTTTTCCCAGCGGTGCTCCCATCTCTCTAACCCGTCCAAATAGTAATCGGCGTTTTTCTCTGCAAAATAATTGTTCACAAATGGGATTGCCTCCTCATTTGATAAATGTCTCTGCCCTCCGAGCGCAGTTTTTAGATTAAGAAACAACAAGAAGTCGCTTATGGCTAGATCTGGTGAGTAAAGCGGATGGTCAAACAGTTCAAACCGTAATTCGTGGATTTTTGCCATGGCAACCGCTGAGGTGTGAGACGCCGCGTTGTCTTGGTGAAACAGGATTTTTTCTGCAAATGTGACCGTTTTTCCGCAACTTCTGCCTTTAACTTGTCAAGTAATGATGCGTAGTATGCTTCTGTAATAGTTTTTTTTCCTTTTTGAAGATAATCAATTAAGATAACTCCATGACTATTCCAAAAAACAGTCGCCATCACTTTCCCAGTGTTTGCTTTTTTTGGAGCCGGTTCCCCCTTTGCAGTCCACTGTTTTGACTGTATTTTTATTTCGGGCGTATAATGGTGTATCCAAGTTTCATCTACAGTAATTAATCGGCGCCAAAAATCAGATTTATTGTGCCTAAACTGCGCCAACAGAGCGCTGGAAATGTTCATTCGAACACGTTTTTGGTCAAACGTGAGCGAACGCGGCACCCAACGTGCGGACAGCTTTCTCATGTCTAAATCTTGATTTAATATGTGACAGACACGTTTTTTGGACATTTTCATAACCTCTTTAATTCGGTGGTCGACTAACACTATTTGGTGAAGTTTTGCAATGTTATCTTCAGTAGTTGCAGTTTTTGGACGTCCCGAACGTTCATCGTCTCCCAAGCTCTTACGGCCACGTTTAAATTCATCTGCCCAAAATTTCACTGTGGTAAATGATGGTGCAGAGTCCCCATACACAGAGTCCAACTCACCTTTGATTTGCGTAGGCGTATTGCCTTTCAAAAACAAAAATTTAATAACAGCTCGATACTATTTTTTTCCATTTTCCACTCAAACGACTGTCAACTAAAAACTCGCGTCCGAAATGGCCGAAACTTTGGTGAGTAACTGTCAAAAGATGCACAACTGACTGACATTATTTTAGCTTTTATTGACAAGTACCGCCATCTTTGCGTTGAGGTCGGAAACTTTTCAGACCACCCTCGTACAACACACAAATACCGCGAAACACAAGGATGAAATAAAGTCGTGATGTATTACAAAATGTTCATTACTTTAATTTTTCATTCGTAGGTGAATAAATTGTGTATCCTGTTTATTATAATTCTCCGTGTCAATTACCAGTTTTTGGCTAATGTTTGAATTAGAATACCAAATACATATTTTAAAAAATTCTTTCGATATAAACATGAGGAAAAAAGCGCGAGCCGAAATGTATGAAGCAGACGGCGCGAAACACTATTATACACTTATTATAAGAATTTTTCAAAAATGTTTTTAGTTTTCTAATTCATATAGTAGAAAAGAAATATTTATGAATTACGAATTCAATACTTCCCGTTTAGTGTAAGTCTGGGAAACATACTAATTATTCACGACACCAAATTTTTTATTGGACATACTATAAATCTATCTATATTTTTGTAAAGAGCCTTTTTTTTATTTTTCTACAATTTTTCCGGGGATGATGAAATTTTGCACACTTGACCATCAAAACAACGCCCGAAAACGCCCGGGACTTCAGCTAGTCTGATATGAATCCAAAAATACCATATCCCTCACGTTGCAGCGCATGGCGATGATTCAAGAGGGAGAAGTTGTAGAGGTCAAAGGGTTTCCCCAAACCGGCCGCTCCCGATCTGGCACGCCACACAACTGGTGCATTTTTCATATGCCATGAAAACTGAAACATAATTTTATCAACAATATCTACTATGTTATTAATTAGGTAACTATGTATAATTTTTTCAGCAAAGTTTATGCAACACGTCCTTTGCAGTTCTTCCGTTTGTGCTGGCTATTGTTTGCAGGCTGATTGGGTGTTTACCTGCACTAATCTGTGACGGAGGAAAACACAGAAATTATCACGCAGCAGTCCGATTGCCGATTACCTACAAGGCCGGTTTGTTTGTATAAGACCTGTTGAACCGTTGGACAAACTAAATTTAATCTTCAGTCCGTTTTCGCGAGGGCGGATTGAAATGATAAACAAATTAATGCACTTCCGTTTGCACGATAAAAATTGCATTGCAAGCTTTGCAGAAGGATGCTGGTTTTAAAAGGTTTTATCTCGTGTTTAATGGGGTGTTTTAATTTCTGGCTTGCATCCACTGTCTATAAGAGATAAATCTATAAGAGACGTTGAGACGAATGACTGCGCCACATGTTCATAAAAAAAACTTAATTTTGGATTTTAGGCAAAAACACCAAACGGAAAATGCATTATAAAAAAAAAACATATTTCAAATGTCTGGCACAAATATGGTCTATTTGATTTATTTTTAATTTTTAAAAATATGCCATCCAAGAATTCGATTTTGAATAATTTTGGCAAATTTTGCAAGTTTAAAAAAAATCTTACCTAACCTACTGTGACGATACGAATAAAAATATCAATTAGTAAAAATCTAAGATTGCTTACTCCAATACACACATTTTTATTAATAGATGTATTTAAAAATGGGCGTATACCTATATATTTTTAGGTTTGACTGATGATTGAATCTTTCTCCCCAGGGACTGGTATTGGAATCAACCGCGCTAATAACTGAACCAAATCCCGACTGGGTAAGACCGACACTGATTTCGTATATTAACTTCACTCTTAACAATACTCTTAATAATTCAATCTTAACAATACTCTTGAACCAAGTGGTCGACTGTAAAATCGTTGTTAATTTAATGTTTATTTGGGCTTATAAAAGTGATCAATTCCACAAAAAGTTGTTGCGTAATTAATTATTCCACTTGTATATTGTACATCGTAAGTGATTGTGTGATTTCGTTGACTCTACAGAGTGCTACAATTCATTGTTTCATAACCTTGACAGTTCAGTACCTATTCATAATGTCTGTTCTACCTACTAAAGCGGGTACTAAGTCAAAACGTAATGTTGCCGTAGAGAGCCCCGCTGCTGAGGCTGGTTCAGAGCCAGACTTTGGTAATTTACTAATTTTGTTTAAGGACGAAATTAAAGAAGAAATTAATAAAGTGTTTATGCAATTAAAAACAATGAATGATGCGCTAAGAGAGTGTCACTTCAAAATTAATAGCCTCGAAGTCAAAAACAATGAACTTCAAACTAATTATAATCTGGTATTGTCCAAATTCAACCGTCTTGAGCAAACCTCATTAAAAAATAACGTGGAAATTATTGGCATACCGGAAAAAAGAAATGAAAATTTAATAGATATCATAAAATTGCTAGGAGCCAAGGCAGGCGTTGATGTTCTCCCAAATGATATTGATGGAATCTCTCGTACAAGGGTCAAGGAATTACCCAGAGAAAATCCTAAATTTACTCGTCCAATTGTAGTAAAGTTCACAGCCAGCCGCAGTAGAGATAACTTTCTTGCTGCTATAAGGAAGAAAGGCAGTCTCAACTCAAGTGATTTGAAGCTTCCCGGGGACTCCAAAATTTATGTCAACGAGCATCTGACTGCTGCAACCCGTGCGCTCTTCAAGACAGTGAGAGACTTAAGCAAGGATAAAAACTTTAAATTCAGATGGATCAAATACGGAAAAATATTTATACGCAAAAATGAAACTAGTCCCATTATTCAGGTGACATTGGAATCTGACGTGACTCAGGTTTTTTGCTGATAATCTTTTTAGATTTAGCATCGTCTCGTGTGACTATAAGCTATTATCAATTTATTTTTCCTATCTACCTTATCTTTTTTCCTACTTTAAAATATCATCCTTTGTACTGGTTTTTCTTTATTTGTATAATATTAACAACTAACTCTTTTAATACTACCAACTTTAATCCAAATTATCCTACAATTACTCTGCTTGCGTTACTACAACACCACTCTAATATTTATAATTTACTAGAACTAAATGTACTAAACTAACTATTTTATCAACTTAATGTACTAAAATGTTGAATGTATATTATCAAAATGTGACTGGACTGCGTTCTAAGACTGATAGATTTTATTTTAATGTTACCAATAACAACTATGATATTATTATGATAACTGAAACTTGGCTTGTAGACAGTATTGCTAGTGAAGAGCTATTTGACAACCGTTACCTGGTATTTAGGCGCGATCGCAATGAGCAAAAAAGAGGAGGTGGAGTAATGATTGCGTTGAAGAAGCACCTCATAGCTCAAGAACGTAAGGATTTTAACACGAATGCTGAAGACATCTGGGTGACTGTTACGATTAATAATTTCATAAAAATTCATTTATGCTGTGTTTACATACCTCCAGGAGTCAATCACTCACAAAATATAAATGAATTCATGGATAAATTATGTGAACTTCGAGGACTACATCACGATGATCATTTTGTCATATCGGGTGATTTCAACTTACCTCAAATTAACTGGTCTTTAAGTAATGGTAATAGTATGCAAATTACGAATGGCTCTAAATCTGAAATTATTTCCAAACTATCTGACACCCTTTCATTTACTGATCTATCACAGTACTGCACCTTTCCAAATAATAATCATACATACCTAGACCTTGTTTTTAGCTCGATCCCTGTAATTGTATCAAATACTGACCAGTATCTCATCCCTGAATGTAAACATCATAAAAGCATTCTTGTTGACATTAACATATCTCTGGAAACTCCTATGGTGGACAACAAACGAACAATCAATCTTTTTAGGAAAGCTAACTATGAAACAATAAATAACGTCCCTAGTAGTATTGATTGGGATGCAGAATTTTTAAACCTATCAACCAATACTGCTATTGACCGCTTTTATACAATTTTATATGAAATCATTCGATTAAACGTCCCGTCAAAGGAAGTTCATATTAATAATTCTTATCCCTATTGGTTTAGTCCAGCCCTAATAAAACTGACTAAGGAAAAATATAAAGTGTTTAAAATGTGGAAAAGGTGGTCCAATCCTTTAGACTACCATGAATTCTGTATCCTTCGATCAAGGCAAAAGAAATTGTCTAGAGAATGTCTTAAACAATTTATAACAAACGCTGAACTTAATATATCTCGTGACCCTAAAAACTTTTGGTCTTATGTTAAAGGAAAAAGAAATAATTCTGGTTTGCCTCATGTTATGAAACTGGGCGAAGTGACTGCTGAAAATCCTTTCGCAATATGTAACCTGTTCTCACAGCATTTCGTCTCCACCTTTAATTACAACACTATTTCCAATGTACACTCTACCAACTATCATTTTGTCAATCAAGTTAATATCTCCTCGGTATCAGTTTCAAAACAAAAAATAGAAAAAATAATCGATACTATTTCTAGCTCACTGGGTGCGGGTAGTGATAAAATTCCGGCTTTCTTTATCAAAATGTGTAGCAAGGTAATCTCGAAGCCCCTATCATTGCTCTTTCAATCCTCATTGAAAGAAGGTATCTTTCCTGATCGTTGGAAGAGTGCTCTCATCACACCTGTTTTTAAGTCTGGGGCTAAAAATGATGTCCAGAACTATCGACCGATATCTAAATTACCAATCTTTAGTAAAATTTTTGAAAAAATTGTTCATGAACAACTATATAACTGCATCGAGTCTGTAATACTCGTGAACCAACATGGCTTTATGAAAAAAAGATCGGTTGTATCTAATCTTGCCATTTTCATTGAAAATATTACTAAATCAATGGATGATCAAATCCAAGTTGACGTAATCTATACAGACTTCTCAAAAGCGTTTGATAAAATTGACCACAGTCTTCTTTTGTCCAAATTACTAGCTTTGGGAATTCATGGGGATTTATATAGATGGTTAGTCTCCTATCTTAATGGGCGCACTCAGGGAGTAACAATAAATGGCTTCATCTCTGAGATTGTAAATATACCCTCAGGTGTGCCCCAAGGATCTCACCTGGGACCGTTACTGTTTACAATTTTCATCAACGACATTATAAAATGCTTTAATTATGCAAATGTTCTACTTTTCGCTGATGATATGAAAATATTCCTGCCTATTGATTCTATAATTGACTGCTTTAAACTACAAGAAGATCTGTATAGGCTTAATGATTATTGTATCCGCAATCGTCTCAACATGAACACTTCTAAATGTTATGTAATTACCTTCACTAGAAATAAAATTAAGTTTGACCATAATTATCATATAGATGGCCAACTACTCAAAAAAGTTACACAAATTCGTGATTTAGGTGTTATACTGGACAGTAAACTTACATTTGAGGCTCATATTGATATGATTGTTAAGAAAGCCCTTAGAATGCTAGGATTCTTATTCCGTATTGGAAAAGAATTTAATAATATCATAACACTTAAAATATTGTATTTTTCTTATGTTCGCAGTCATCTTGAATTCGCTTCTCCCATATGGAATCCTCAATATAATATTTACATAAATCGCATTGAAGCCATCCAAAGAAAATTTTTCCATCATTTAAATTTCAAACTAAATTCAAACCTTGACGTAAACAGCTCGATGGACCTTTATGGACTTAAGCCATTAAAAACTAGAAGAGACTCCGCAGATATAATATATCTCCATAAAATTATCAATGGCTTTATTGACTGTTCTCCCCTTCTGTCTGAAATTAATTTTAGAGTCCCGAGCGTTAGAACTAGAGAAAAATCACTTTTTCATCTTCATAAATGTTCTACTAATATAAGACAAAATGCGTTTATATTCAGAGCCTGTAGTATATTTAATAAGAATTTTAATGATATGGACATATTCTCAAGTAATTTAGGAACCTTTAAAAGATATGTAATAACTAACATTAAATAATTTTAAATATTCTACTTGAAGTTATCATGTTATTGCTTTGAATCCTTTCCAGTTACTTACCTTCCAATTTATACTCATGTGTTCAATTTAGTTGTAGGTATACATTTATTATATTGTTATTATTGCTATTGTCTAGTGCTTTTATTGATTGCTGCTGTGTTGAAATTTTACAATACATTTTGTTTTGAATTTTAGTTGGTTATTAGTATATCAGTTAAATTTAAATTTTTGAAATTAAGCTGGTTATTAGTATATCAGTTAACTTTGAATTTTAATTTATTTGTGTTCCTAGATCTGTTATTATTTTTTATTTATTATTTACAATTTTGTATTTTTTGTAAATTTCTCAGGCCACGGGTACAGAACCCTTAGTTTCTTGTTTTAATATTTTTTATTATTATTATAATTTTTAGTGAAAATCTGTTATTGGATTTTATCTTTATTATTTAGTTTATTCTTATATATGTAAATAATCTGTTGATTTTCCCAAATAAATAAAATAAAAATAACTGCGTGTGTATGTGTAATTGCCACCATAAGTTGTTAGATTACATTGTCATCGACAGCGAGTTTATTCGCCGAGTTTCAGCTTGATCGGATGACAGGAAGTTGTTTAATTTCCACTCAAAAGATTGGCGTCGATTCATTGACAAAAACTGAAGTGAAATTCAAATAGAAATATAAAAAAAATAAATAAAAAATATGTATCGTAAATAACCGCTTATTTGGGTCGTAATTTTAATTTACATACGACAAATTTGGGTTTCAGCGTAAATCAGTCATTTGTAATTTAAATAAAATTTAAGCCCATTACAAAGGCTTCTATAAACCTTTTCATATTTAAAAATATATTTACATAGTAGTTAGGGCAAAAATGATTTATTTAAAATTAATTGGCATTAACTCACGAATAAATGCCAAAATTGTCTGTAAAATCATTAAAAACAAAAGTAAATAAAACAGCTCACATCCGTACAAAAAAATAAATAATTATTTTTTAAATGAAACAAACATCTTGTATATATTTTGCATTTAGACCGGTTTCGCTTAAACCAAGCTCCATCAGGATATAATAATAACTAAACACTAAGAACAGAGTTATCGAGTATATATAGGTAGAAAGACAAAGGGAGACAGAATGGTACATACTATAAAATTAAAATACTAGACAGAGACAAAATATTTGAAAGAGATAACAAATTGATAATTACTAAGTGGAAGGGAGGACAACAATGTCTAATCACTCGTAGTGGATTTATAATAGTTAAACTTGTGTTTCCACAGGTTTGGTTTGAAACGTCTGAAAAAAGTATTAAAGTAAAAAATATAATGCCAATAATTTTGGCCTCAAATTCAAAGCATAATTTGTACAATAGCCTAATAAACGGGCGACAAGAAGGAGAAAGGTTTTCAGGAAAACTACAGCAGAGCTAGAGGGACGATTTAAAATAAAGTGTTAGGACTAAAATGACTGGCATTTGCCCAACACGTGGACACATCGGAAATACAGAAATGAGGCTTAATATGAAGCACTGAAGAGCACGAAAAGCTTATAAGTTTGAAGATTTCTTACTGGAATAATAAAAAGAAAATTGAAACGTTATTGGACCACTAAAACGGTGAGGGGTGAAAATTCCAATTTTACTGATGTAGGTACCAGTAAGACAGCTAATGAAGAGGATCAAAGAGATAACGAAGTAATCTAACATATTTATGATAAGATTACAACGAATACGGGATAGATTACGAATTCTGATGTAATGATCTTCTACAACTACATATATTTAATTTACCATACCGTACTGCTTGCTCACTGTGATTTAAAGTCAATTAATAAACATAACAATCAGATTTTTCCGCCTATCCCTAGATTTGATAAATTAGGCACGTTATGACAAGCGATCGCTCAAATCGTTTTGCAAAGTTTTACTTAAAATGGTTTATTTCCAGAATAACCAAATCTACACTGTACGTACATAGGAATATAAATTATAAACCAAGAATCTTCCAGCGTATCTTCATCGTAATAAAAATAATTAATGTCACTAGTCATGAATGCTTTTCAAAAACATTTTTATTATTAGAGTTGTTGATGGCTAAAAGGTATTTTTATATTACATAAAAAACTCATTTGATTATTTGCAGAATGTTTATCGTTTCCAGCGAGAAAAATACGTATTTTCTCTCGCAAGTTGGAAGCGTCAAAGAGATCAGCGCTGCTGTCAATTGGTGTTTATTGATTGGGATTTTTCCATTACCATCGCCACCGCCTCGTTAGAGAGATAAGCAGTAAACAGAAATATAACTTTATAAGAAAAACTGATTTTAATGAATAACAAGTAACGCTGCTTGTTGCTGCCCCACTTTTCTAAAGATGTTGACTGCTGGGGCTTATGATACTAAAGTCTTCCTCTTTACGCAAGTGGGTCAAAAGTGCATTGCTATAATAAAATTAAAAAAAACACTTTTCCCCTTATTTGTTTGAATACACTTTGGTCCGGGTATTAACGGGGGGGGGGGGTCTGTTAAACCCCCCCCCGAAAATTGTAATCTTCGTATGTTTTCGTGCTGATTTGTGACGCACAGCGCTTGCGCTCCTTGGCCCTTTGACTGAATGTGTTCGTTATTTCACCGATCTCAGTTATTTCAATGATCTAAGTTATTTCACTGATCTAAGTTATTTCACTGATCTAAGTTATTTCACTGATCTAAGTTATTTCACTGATCTAAGTTATTTCACTGATCTAAGTTATTTCACTGATCTAAGTTATTTCACTGATCTAAGTCATTGTGAATTGTGACTTTGAGACAATTGCCAGGAAGAGGTAAGTCTGAACCCCACCTAATTGTCCTTGCTACACCACATATTTAAACGAATTAAAAATGGATATATAAATATTTTACATCCGGGTTTTGTAAAAATATAATGTTTATCATTTTTAACGGATTTTGTTTCATCTACGTAATTAAAAATGTTATGTTAAGCAACGGATTTTATATCATCTCCCAATAGACAAATATATATTTTTTTTATGTGTTTATTCAGTTTTTTTATTTGTACAATATTTTATCTTACTTAAATCCTACAAAACTGATCAATCAGTTTAATTGTAAGAAAACTCTAACTTTTCCTATTTATTTGCTTAAAATAATATATTTAATCTCAACTTGATATCTTAATGCGTAATACATACATGCATAAATAGTTACATTAAGCAGTTAAAAATCAAAATATGAAATTAATTGTGACTAGATGGTGCTTTCCCATTCCCATTCCCATTCCCATTCCCATTCCCATTCCCATTCCCATTCCCATTCCCATTCCCATTCCCATTCCCATTCCCATTCCCATTCCCATTCCCATTCCCATTCCCATTCCCATTCCCATTCCCATTCCCATTCCCATTCCCATTCCCATTCCCATTCCCATTCCCATTCCCATTCCCATTCCCATTCCCATTCCCATTCCCATTCCCATTCCCATTCCCATTCCCATTCCCATTCCCATTCCCATTCCCATTCCCATTCCCATTCCCATTCCCATTCCCATTCCCATTCCCATTCCCATTCTCATTCTTATTCGCTTTGCCATTCCCATCCCCATTCCATTTCATTTTCGATATCACACGCGTGTGTTTCGATTTAATATTATTTTCAAAACAATGCACAATTTTGCAACCTGCGAGAATGCATTGGCGGGGAATTTTTCAATGTTCTCCGTGAAAATCCATCCAAAAAAAGAAACATTTAGGGAACAACAGAGCGCGTTAGGTTGGTAAAAAGAAAATTAGCTGTCATTTACATGTTCCTAGCATTTAGCCGCCTTTCCTTTTAAACTTAATGTTTTTTAATAGACGCAATTTAAATTCTATAAAGAAACGTGTGTTGTTGTTGCCCAGCACGAGATTAAATTTACCTGATTTCTAAGAGAAATCGCGGAACAAAGATTAACTAATTATTAATTATGTGTAAGATATTTTTCTCATGCAAAAGCAATTTAAAAAGTAAATTCAAACCCAACTTATTCCGTGTTCTATTTAAAAATAATATAACTAGTGTCCATTGTTCTCTAATTTAATAAATCAAAACCTAAAATTTCCCCTGAAATTATAGAATGTTTTTATTTTATTTTTACCGGTCGGTGGCTGAGTTGACATCGTGTTTGGGTCCCATCCAGGCATAGTGTTTTCAATTCCTCGGCTGGGTAAGTCCTCCATCACAACACAAGCAACATTGTTCGCTTACTGGGATGGTAGTAGGAGATTTTCAAATATCGTCAGGTTATTCGTAACCCGGGAATGTTTGTCTTTCTTTTAAAAAAAATAAAAATACATTAACCCAACACAGGAAGCCCTGAGGAAAATAATTTCACTCAGAGCCTATTTTATCTTTGCGGATGCTGTGTGGAGGGTCATTTTAAGGAAAGAAAGGAGTGGAAATTCTGGAAAGGAAAAACAAGTATGAGGGGTGGGTAGGAATCTAGGGATCAGTGTATCCAGGCGTGACGGACGAATGATATATCTCTCCCGCTGCTGCGCAAGGTGACGCGGGTCAAGAGAAATCAGCTATGGTCTCCTCAAAACCAACCTCTCCCGATCAGGGACCCCACGCAGCTGGTAGGCATCCTAAACACACCCAACCGGATAAACCCGGGCACCCCCGCTATCACCAAATGTCGTGGACTCACAAACAAATTTTTGGAGATACGAAATTGGGTTGGAATGTTGATTGAATACTCTAGAGATCTTGCAGATAAATAAGAACTTGTTTTAATAATTAAAAAAAATTGTTTGTTTTTAAATATTTTTATTGAAAAACAAAAAATTCCAGTCCTTTTAAATAAAACGACGCAAAGGATACCCATAAAACAGAGACCATTAAAAATGAACTAGTGCTTGTAGCCATATTTAATCTTGAGACGTCTTGATTGTTTAATCAAGCTCTTCTTGTTTGCGCTTAATCTTACATTTAATTACACTTAACTCTGTGAGGCTGCAGTTTGCTCCTGTGCATCTGGCTCGGTGCATCTTGCTAAGGGAGAGCTGCATTTCATGCGGGTGGGAAGGAAGTTGCAAGAGGCTTTTACCTAAGGATCCTTGTTTGATAAACACTTATTTAAAAAATATGCTTATAGTTATTCAAGACTTTTAAATAACTCGTATATGGTTTATTGCATTGTTCTCCCCTGAAGGTAAAAATTCTAGATCATTTTACATACCTAGGTAATAGGATTGATTTTCACTGACTTGGTATTTCTATATACAATTCTAAATTATGTATTTGATAGTGTGATATATACAATCATAGTTCTATGTTCCAGGTTTAGGAATACCAGTCAGATAAAAATCTGTAATTTTTTCTAAATGTCGATTTCAGAGTTAAAATAATTTTCAAAGTTTACATTTTTCAAAGCCCGCAAAACGATCAAAATCTGACAAGGTACGTGTGACGTCATATGTACTTCGCTTTTGTCGGTTTCACTCGGGTCGGTATGAAAAAATACCTAATTTATATATTTAGCAAGATTTACAAAAAAACAAGAATTCTTTAGAAATAATTTGTAAACCGCAGGAGTGACATGCGTCAGTATACGCAGCGCTAATTGGTCAGAAACCACCGACCAATCATAGGGCGTTTCAGTGTCTCACGGTTTTAATAGATTAAATATTTTATGACGATTTATTTAATTCCAAATGTAATTTTATATGAATGTTGATCTATTTTTCGCTCAAATTCCTCATTGCTTGCATTGATAAGCTTTCGGATTCCATTACGTAATACTAGAAGTCAGGATTTATTTCAGTGTACAACTTTTTTTTTTAAAAGTAGAAAAGCTTCACATATTTTAAAACATGATGCGGGCCTCACAGCGTGCTTTACCTGTGCTGAGACCATCATTCCGGGACTAACTACCATATTACACAATCCCCATTTCCCAGAATACTAATGGAGGGAAATAATTATACCGAGACAGTGGACCTCTTTAATTCATCCCTAAATAATATCAAAAGATTTTTGCTCGGATCGTTCAACTATGTATAAAAGACACTTGAACACTGCATAAGTTTCATAAAATATTTTTTTTTATCATTTTATAATTCGTTCTTCTCTTTTATAAGAAACTATTTTTCGGGTAAAGGAGAGTAGATATCACGATAAGAGTAATTTACAGGCGGTCCCACCTCCAAAGCGGCAAGTTGGGACGAACAACGAACATCTGGGATTTTTGTCACACACCGCGCTTTATTTGAGGCGCAGCGTGAATCTGAATTGAACTTCTGAGCAAAGCGGAGCGAGAGATAGAAAAACTGTATACCGTAGACGGCGTAGAGCGTAGACCATACCTCGGTACATTTACTGTGCCCGTACTACGTTCTCAGTACCTACCCGTACATGGACAATCATTAAGCGTAGAGTTGTTTTGGTATTGTTTGAAATTAAGGATGTCATTTAAAGGTAAGATTACGTGGTTTAGCTACAGTTGAAGTCATTTATACTTGGACTGATTAGTCTAGCTTTGATTTGTTAAAGTAGTTACGTAACTTGATTTGTTTCTTTTTGTTTTCATAGTTGTTTGTTTTTATATTAACATCGGACAAAACTGCCCGACGCCAGTGGAGCATTGACTAAATAAGACTAGACATGGCCTATTGACATCAAAATAACCGCAATCGTTTACTAATCAAAGCAGTGATGCTATCCACAATTTTGGTAGGTTATGAGGCTGAAGGGTGTAGGTAATAGCAAGAGAGAGGGCAGCATCAGAAGGTTGGGAAAAAGCTGTTTTCGATTCTGTCTTCCCCTCTGGAACAATTCTGTTATTTTACAGTTGCTAAGTTGCCGATAAATGTTAATATTAGTTGATGCTAGGAAGATCCAGTGATTAAACATATAAATATATCATTGGTCGACGTAGAACACCGCCTATCTAGAACATCACTTTTTTCAAAAAACGATAAACTAATTTTACAGAAAATAAAAAAAAAACCATACGACAATTATTATTTCTATAGTCCTTTAAAAAACGTTGAAAAATTATATTACAAAAACTCTTTTTCTTTAAAATTGCATTATTTAGGCTTTGATTGTCATAATCTGATTACACATCTGCCCTGATGATAAACACTGCAATGCTGTCCTAAACGCTGGCTAAAGAAGGAGGTAGCGCAAAACGGCATAATACCCCAAAAACAAATCAATAAAATATTGTTTCATGTTCAGTTTATCAGTTTACTGTTATATCATGCAAAAAATGTTAAGTAAAATTTTATTTTTATTTTTTTTATGATAAAGTAATGTTTATAAGACAAGGTTTTATGCATAGCATAAAGTATAACAAATAAGCATTAATTAGTCGCCTGAAATATAAATACAAATTGAAAATATTTCCCGACGCCATCTAGTGAGAAATTTAGCACTAACAAAGCCTTTCCTACAAAAATAAAGCTGGTTGTTAACAAGTGAAAAAAATATAATAAGCAGTAATTGTTGATTGAGGTACTAGTACATATTGAATCATTTGGCGGGTTGGAAATAAGCCGACATAGCTCAGTGGTTTCAGAGCACCTGGCCGGAAATCAGAAGGCACGGGTTCAATTCCCGTTGGCGGCATTTATTTTTACTCAAGAGATATTTTCAATTTGTATTTATATTTCAGGCTACTAATTATTGCTTATAATTATTTAATAATTTTATTGGCTCACTAGGTATATTCTGTTCTTAAAATCCATGGAAAAGCCCGGCTGGGCGTAAAACCAAATAAAATAAACAAATCAAAACAATTACTTAGCAGAACTTGTTTATAAATTGAATGATAATATTATTGATTAGTTCTACAAATTAAACTTGTTAACAATAAATTAGATACATATGTTCATCTTTATTTGCACAAGCAGATATTTGAACTTACACCCCTAGGTACAAAACATACGAGCTGAGCGAACGAAACATTAACATAAATAAACATGCGAACATTATTATTGCTATCCTTCAATTTTTTTACTTCAGTTACAAGTAGTTCACCTCCAAGTAGTTAATAAAAATAATAATAAATTTATTTCACATAAAATCATACAATAAAACATGAGGAAACTTTGACTAGCCAACTAGGAATGGATCCTGTTTTAGGCCAGTCAAATTGACAAGTTTAGTTCATATCATAATTTAGCACTTAATATAAAACAAAACCGGTAAAGTAAATAACAGCCAGATAGTAGTAATAAAAAAGATAGATCACCACAGGAGTTGTAAGGTAGAAAAAATGGGAAGGGTAGTTTATAATATAGTTGGGTGATTAGAAAATAATCGATAGCATTGATAAATAAAGTATAGATTAATAAAGAATAGACAATTGTGTTCAGAGGTGATAAATATGTGTTTTTGTATTGTATGGACTTTAAAAAATTATGTATCAGTGTTTTGACAATAATGTACAAATATATTTTTTATAATTTTTTATAATTAGATTATCTATTGATTAACGTATCTTCACTTTTTACCCTCCCTAAATCAAGGAGCCAGTCGTTGACCAATTTGCGCAAAACATTTGTACTTTTCGTTTTCCAAGCATTAGGAATGATATTAAATAATTTAGGTCCTAAGTACGAGAATTGCCGTTGCCCAAGGTTCAAACGAAATACCGTAGAAGGAAGAGGCAAGTAAAATAATAAAATACTTAAATTAAAGTTACTTAAAACCCAGCGTTGCCGCAAAAAGGCAAAATAACCACCTTCAATCGTGCGATGCATATTCATGCCACTAATAACAATAAACTTACGTAGAAAAGTTCGTTCCAAGAAAACTAGATTCTTGGTCTGAAGACACGGGAATGGGAAGAAGTCTTGGATTTTTAAACGCGTATAAACTTTGCTAGCAGAGTCGATTAGTTTCAGATATGAGAGACGCCTTACCTGAGGGGAGAATTGTCTAGCTAAATTCTCTAGTGATTCCGTTCAACTACTCATGATAAAGTCAAAATGCTATCGACTTGCCTACCAATGGAAAATATATAAGAAAATAACACGTCAACATGTTTCGTCAATTCACTTCATTGGATTATTTTTAGTAAATCTAGCTGAACCATTGGGCACATTTTGCACCCGTTTTCTAAAATTAATTATGAAACGCCCTAATATTATAGAACTTCCTTTTTCTTCTGGCGCTAAGTTAGAAACAGTATTTGTAGTGTTATTGATGAATTTTTAAATGTAAGTATGTGAGTTGTAAGTTTATACATATGTCATTAAGACAGTAGTTATAGGTTTTAGTCGTAAGTCACTAGAAATAAGTCTTAAGTAAGTTATTAGTTTTAAGTCAGTAGTTATGAACCTTAGTCGTAAGTAACTAGAAATATGTCTTAAGTAAGTCACTAGTTTTAAGTCAGTAGTTATGAGCCTTTGTCGTAAGTAACTAGAAATATGTCTTAAGTAAGTCACAAGTTTGACGGCCGGCATAGTCCAGTGGTAACGCATTCCAGTGGACTGCCATTCCGAAGGTCGCGGGTTCGAACCCGGCGTGCGCAAATAAATTTTATTTGATTAATTTGTGTTATTTCACAATTAATTAATTAAAATAATATATAGTATATTTGCGGCACGTTTCAGAGTGGAAGATACTACCAGTATCGCCCTGGTGTAAGACCACCATTCAGAATTGAAACGTTGCTCCAAATGGCTTTAGCCGTGTTTAGTGACTAGATCTGAATAGCCAGGTACTTCCCCACCTTCCTCTTTCCCTTCCCCACTTACCTTCAGCCTCACAACATCCCCCAATTGGGGATGCCATAGTCTCACTGGCTCCAGACGGGAGCAGTTGGGACTCTTGTGAGGTATTCACTATAAAAAAAAAAAGTTATTATGAATACTAGTCGTAAGCCAGCTGAATGTATTATTTAATAAATATATTTGTACAGCGCCCTTGGGGTGATTTTTCCCAAAAACACGTTGTACAATTTAGTCAAATATTACTAAGCAATGGAAGTAGAACATATTTAAATATACACATTTCGCTTGTTGGTGTTGTAATGTTGAAATAAACTATTTATTGGGAGTCACCTCTGGGCTGGAGCCCCACAATACTTGATAAACCTACTTGATTCTGTGCAAAGCAGGGCGGTCCATCTGATTGACAATCAGTTTTTAAAAGACCGATTGCCATTCTGAGTCTGGTCTACAGGTATTTTAATGGAGCCCGCTCTGAGAAGCTAACAGCATTGATCCCCGGTGCACGCACGTGAAACGTTGATGTTGGCTTCATGCGAGAACGGGTCGTTTTGTGTAAGTCGGCTTCCTAAATAAATCCCTTCCTTCCTAAACCCTCCTCACAACGCAGCCCAATCAGGTGGTGAAATAATTCCTCTGTCTTTACATTGTACACAGAGGGGCGCTCTTGTGAGGTGTCACATCAATAAATTGCTATATTATATTATAGATGTGACCGAACCTTTTTTTCTAATTTTTCTATTTCAAATTTTCGTACGACTATCGCTAATATTGTACTATAATAAAACTATATATTTCAGACAAACATTGTGTGCAAATTTCATGTTCCCCGAATTCAACATTATAGTTAAAATTCTGTTTTGAAAAAATCACTTTTCATATATCCAGTAATATTCTGCAAAGTAAAACTGTTGCATGAAACAATGCATGTCATAATTAATCAAATCAGATTATTCTATACTTGGCTAGAGAGGTCAAAAGATCTCCCATATCCAGCCTCTCCCGATCTGTCCCGCCACGCAGCAGATGGACAGACGTATCCGCTACCGTCCTGGACAAACCTCACCTTAAGAACCCGGGACCCCTGCTCACCAAAGTCACCAAACGGGGTCAACGTGGTAATCCAATGAATTGTTCCCGGGGCGACGGTATCCATACCCGTCACCCAAAATTGACTTGTTCCCGTCCTTAGACTTTAGGTACTTATCATAGAATATTGGCTGAAAAAATTATTAAAAAAATCGGAATGACAGAAAGAAATACTTTATACACACGTGTTAAATTAGTTAATAATAAATAATAATGATGTTTGGATGATTTGTATAGAGTCATTTTTGTGAAAAATCACCTCAAAGGCTCAATATAATATTTATTTTTATTTTATTAATACAAGACTTAGAGGGTACATATGGTTTTTGTGATATTTCACCCTCCATGCTAGGGATGATCCTGTGTTATGGCGGGTGAATTTTACAATTTGAACAGAATCTATACATTACTATGAAAAAGAAAAATAATAAAAATGATGAAAAGCTAGTTAGGGTTGCAATAAGAGAATGGAGAAGTTAGAGAATTATAAGAAGATTATAAGATTATAAGAATTACTCAAATTATTAGTAAATAGATAAGACTAATTATTTATTTACATACTATACCGCTAAGTTAGGGAATAAGGATTATGTTATGTTATGTATTATATGATTATGAATTATGTATTATGTGTTATAATAAGTTATGTTTTGTCTGAAAGGTGATTAAATTGATAGAGTGTAGAATGCATGGGTATTGTAATTGTAATGTATTCCGTGTGTAAGGATCCATTTCGTAATTTGTTTTTTAAAGGAATGGGGTTGACTCACGGTTTTTAGGTTTTCAGGGATAAGGTTAAAGATTTTAGGAGCTAGGAAGAAAAATTGTCTTTGAGCTAACGTGGTATGTAGTGAAGGTACTTTGTAGTGACCTTTGGTTATTGTTCTGGCTGTGTAGTTGTGTTGTAAAAGAGTTTTGTATTTATATTTGAACCGGAAATGTATTAGCGACAATTTTAGGTGGAGTTGTCGTATATTCAAGATATATATACACAATGCTCTATCTTATTACTAACTATAAACTAGACAAACTATTATCAATTTATGGCTAACAGATTGGATCCACCAGTTTATCAATCATTAATACAAAACTATATGTACAATGCATTTGATCAATAAACGCGATGCTGCGTTAGGATTCACAGCAATAAATTATTAATTATTTGTGTTCTGTACAGGCAGATAATATACAGAACCATACTTACTACGAGTTTAACACTGTTTATTGTTTATTAGAAACATTTAAATACAGTTCGCACGCAGAGGAAATATATACATATTTTTTACATTAACCCTACATAGGAGGCACTGAGGAAAATAACTTCCCTCAGGGCCTCCGTTGTCTTTAGGATGCTGTGTAGAGAGCCTTTTTAAGGAAATAAAGGAGAGAAGCATACTATGGATACGTATACTCAATGATAAAATACGGAATAGTTTTTTGAGGAAACTCAGTAAACGCCAAAGATGTTTTTATCATCCAGAAGAGGTGCCTAAGAAAAATTACAAACTCTGATCATCGGGATTCATGTAGACCAATTTTTAAAAATCTCAAACTTCTGACAGTGACGGACATATATATAATAGAGTTATGCCTGTTAGTTCGATCATCTCCAGAAAAGTTCCCACAAAAAAACTCAACACATAAACACGCTACAAGGTTCACAGAAAACTTATTAATCCCAAAAGCAAACAAAACTATATTTCAAAAAAGACCACACTACATGGCCATTAAAGTCTGTAACAACCTTCCACGTAGCATCAAACAAATAACCGACATACTCAAATTTAAATTATCACTAAAAACATTTCTTTTAAACAAATTTCACTACACCTTAAATGAATCCCTTACATAAATTAAATACCTCTGTTTTTTGTTTTTTGTTTACATACATTTGTAAACATGTAATTGTTGGGTTATGTAATATAATGTTTTTTTATTGGGTTAGCTGGAAGAAATAAGATGTAATCTATAAGTTATACCCTTTGTACTCTGTATTTTTGTGCAGTAAATATTGTTTTGAATTTGAATTTGAAGTTCTGGGACTGAAAAAGGTATGAGGGGTGGGTAAAAATCTAGGAATCAGTGTCTCCAGGAGTGAAGGACGAATAGTATATCCCTCCCACTGCGGCACAAGGCGATGGGTCAAGAGAGACCAGTTAGAGAGGTCACAGGGTCTCCCCAAGCCCGTCTTTCCTAATCCGGCACGCCACGCAGCTGATGCTGGTACATCCTCAACACATCTCATCCGATGAACACGGACACCCCTGCCTAGTCAGCAAACGTAGCGAATCACTTGGGGTGATCTATGGCATGGGTGTTGGTTATACAATAAATGCTTCCCGGGGCTGCGGTACCCAAACCCACCTCCTACATTGACAATAATTGACAGTAATTATTTCAACAAATATGTTGGGCGTTTCAACAGTATGTACAATGAGTTGGTTCCAATAATATAAATTTCCTAAAATGATTTTTTTACCACCAAATTATTCAATAGCCAATATAGCATCCCTTGGTTCGAGGCAGCGCACTGTAGACAAAAGTACTAACTACTTATCCTCTCTCTTCACGGTTTCGCCATCCCGAACGTAAGCAATTTCACGACGGCATCACTAAGATATCCCCCTCCCCCGCACCTGACAAAGGTGAGCGGTGAAATTTAAAGTCGTACTTTATGGGGAAGTCTACGGGGGCACTTTTATTTAGATATCCCCAACCTCCCACTTCCGGTGTAAAGTTCTAGATGTGACGGGCGTATCTGGTAGGCAATCTCTAAATAGAACATATACCCTACATACTTTACCAAAAATCAAATACCTATTTTAATAGAAATTTCCATAGAATCTAAGATATTGATTTAGTCTTTTCATTTTTTAGGAAACAGAAAGACCCTTCACACAGAATCCTCAGAGATTTTTTTGCATTATCTCAATTCAATTTCAATTCAATTTGTTTATTCATTTCAAAAACATTACAAAATTATTAATTTCAATGCGTTTTTAAAATATGTTTATAATAAGAATTCTAAGATAAATATTTACAGTTATATCAACTATACCAGTGATAATAGAGCTTGCCTTTTAAAGGAAGCTTCATTGATGCAAAACATGTCGATATCTGAATTGATTCTGTTCAACAGCAAGATTGCTCTATCCAGAGGCATGACCATTGGCAAGTTAGTTCTGCAGGCCGGGAAATAAAATAGTCTATGTTGTCGGGGACGTAGATAACCATCGGGAACATAGAAATGAATGCTCTCCATGATGACCGAGTTTTCAAACCATCCACGAATCAGTCTAAAGAAATGTGTAGCAATGCGCACATCTCTCCTGACCCTCCACACACCCCGGGCACCTCTGCTAAACGTAGCGAACCACTGGGGTAACCTATGGCAGAGGTGTTGGTTATCGAATAAATGGTTCCCGGGGTGGCGGTACCATTACACGACTACCAAATTGAGACGACATAGGCCACGAGGGGAAATTATTTATAGGGAGTTACAATAAAAAAAAAAGATTTCGGAGTAGTTAAAACAAACCGAAAAGCTAATCTTACGATTCATTTAATGACTTCAAAATCTAATACGAGTTGGTATACGTATTATTCTAGTGCATAGATCAGGCTCAAGGTAATGCGGACACGATCGGAGATGCTGTAAAACTCAGCCAAAAGGGACAGAGTAGAATACCTGATGCGATCCAAGAAGAAAACTTAGCCGGAGAATTAAATTTAATGTGAGAAATTTACGTTTGAGTACTTGATGCAGGAAGTCTGCTGGGATTTATGAAGCGACAAGAACGTGTAAATGAAACTTTCTTTTCTTATGTAAGATTTACTAAAACCTGGATTGTCTAAAATCTATTATCATAATAAGTTTTTTAATAAACATATGCTGTGCGAGAAATTCTTGGCTTTCATTAGACCGCCGAGAGAGTTGATAATCGTATTAAAAATGATATGAAACTGTTTGAAATTTTTTCTTATTTTCTACGTACACCTTTCTTTCTCCGTATTATCTTAAATATATCTTTCAATATCCCTTACAATATTTCCCCAATTTCCCTGTTTTTTCCAATTTTTCGAAAAACTTACCAATAAATCAACCTGAAAGAAAAAAATTCATTCTTTCTTTTTATATAATTTTTTTCGTATCACTAAATTCAAATGTTACCATAAAAATTGTACTTTCTGATTACATCCCACAAATTTTTGTTTTATATAAAATAATCAGTTTAATTTTACATGTAATTAATCTCACCTTTTTTATTTTCATTATGATGTCTTTAAAATGATTTTAAACTTTCATCATTCGCTTTTTTAAATTTTATTTCAACTACGATTTACATACGAATTTTGTATTTTTTTTCCTTAAATTTTCCTAATGTTTTTTTAATTTAAACAAAAATATTGTCCTAGTTCTTAAATTATAAATTAAATGTATGTACGACTACCATAATAATGCCTAGTATGGTATTTGAAAAAATTACAAAAAAAACTTTCGTTGTAATTCCTTTTTTTAAATTTAATTTAATTTTTTATTTTTTTATTATTTATTAACATTTAAACCTGCTAAACTACTTATGTAGTTTGTCAGCATAAATGACTATCTTATATTTTCCTAACTTACCAATGTTCAACTATCTTTCATATCTTTCACTATATTTGAAAATATTACTACCCTAAATTTGACCATAAATCATTCTCTATCTTTCGCGATCATTCCATAACTTTCCCTTTGTATGCCTACCAACTTTCGTTGATATCACTTTATATTGCCCATAAAACAAAATAATCGATCGAAATAAAGAGAAAAAAAAAGTTACATTCAAACTGAAAATACTTTTCACCTTTGAATATGAATTTACTAACTAAACCCGCGTTTTATTCTGGCGTTTATATTATGTATTTATCATTGCACTCCTACAAGATCTGCCTTTTCATCCGCGCATTTTACGAGACACGGTGGCAGGAAGATTCGTAAAAATAACGCTTTTGTTAGGTCGGTCGGTACCGTTGATATAATGACCTATTTGAAGGATGATTTTATATCTTGACTTTTTACGAGTGCCCGTCTCTCGATAAAGCGGGCTCGGAATGACCGTGCCCGTGCTCCGTGCCCGTGCTCCGTGCCCCTTGCTCCGTGCGATGTACATATTTCATATGGCCGAGGCGTAAACGTAAAACCAACAAACCCGCATACAACCCTCGAAGAATGACTCTTTCATTTGCATATTGCAGCGCTATTTCCAAATTACACTCGGAACAACTTCCCTTTATGTTTTAAGATGATATTTTTCTTGAAACTTATGCGGTATTCAAGTACGTTTAAAGGATATCATTTTTTAAAACATCTACAGGGTTTTCCAATAAGAGGTGTTATTTTGATGTTCAATCGTAAAAGATCAATAGTATCGTTGCTTGTGTGACACGTAAAGTGTTCAGATCAATGCCATCCAATTTTGGCCATAAAAAAATCACTGATCATCTCTCGATAGCGCAATTCATTCACCGTAACTGTTGCTCCAGCCTCATTTTCAAAAAAGTAAGGTCCAATGACTCCGCCGGACCATAAACCGCACCAAACAGTCACACGTTGAAGATAGAGAGGTTTTTCAACAATAACTCTTGGGTTTTCCGAGCCCCAAATGCGACTATTTTGCTTGTTGACGAAGCCAACGAGGTGGAAATGGGCCTCATCACTCAAGATGATTTTTCGATGGAATTCTAATAATTAATAATAGTGAATTTTAATAATTTCAATGCGTTGTTGAAGCGTGTATCGTTCCATTTTTATTAATGGCGTAGTTTCTACTTGTCAAATGTCAAAAAATGACAGCTTCAAAAGTAACATCTACCGAAATAGCGGGCTATTCAAAATAGCACCTCTTATTGGAAAACCCTGTATTTGATTTTCACTTTTGTTTTCGGTAATGAATTAATGCAAATCTTGCAAGCGGTAATTAACCCACTTTCCGACATCCGATTGAGCTGAAACTCACCAGAGAGACCCGTTGTCGATGAAAATGTATTCTATCAAATGTGGCAATCACGTACACACGAGTTGACATACATACATTTTCATGAAATCGGATAATATTACAGCAGTTAATATATGAAATAAATGTCGGTCCTACCCGATCGGCATTTGGCGAAGGTTCAATCAAAAAATAAAAGATATTTAAAAATACATGTCTTATAGTAAATTTTATGTTTGTTTTACGAGCTATTTATAAAATACATCTGTTTCAATTGCACTGAATGAATGAATGAATGCATGAAATGGAATATTGGAAGCTTAAATTAACCCACTTCCCGACAGCCGATCGAGTTGAAACTCGGCGGATAGACTCGCTGTCGATGACAATGCATTCTATCAACTTTTTGTGGCAATCACGTGCACTCAAGCAGTATATAAGCATTTCTCTAATATTGGTCCTACCCTAACGGCATTTGGCGAGTTTGTTAGCGCGATTGACTCCAGTTCTTGGGAACGAAGTTACAATCTCAGAAATTTTATAATAAATGTATTATAATAAAAAACTTTTTTTTTCGGGTTGATTTTTTTCGTTGTTACATAAGAAGCTAAAAGCAGTTTTGCACCTGTAAGCGATTTCTGGAGTCGAAAATACGAAGTTTAAGAAGCGAACCGTTCAAGACCCTACTTATTATTATTATCAAACATGCTAATTTTGATTGTCTGTGATGATGTGCGTGATGTGAAATATTCCTTGTGTATTCCTACGTAATGTGATGCGTAACATTATTAGCATGAACTTTACATTTTAAAAATTGGAAGTGATGATGGGAATTATGCGTTAAAGTAGGCACAAAAATGATTTTATGTTAATAGTAATTCTATATTTGGAATGTGTATTTTTGTTCTAAAATTTTGACAGATCAGAATCACTAACGATTTTTCAACTTTACTAACACCATTTGTTGGCAAAATTTATTTATAAAAATGGCCTTAATATCTGACCATAATAATAAATATAAACCAAATTTCTTTCACTTTCATTTGTATTCATTTGTTCAGGTTCCTATTTTCATCTATTTTTACTAATCCCAACTCTGCATATTTTGACTGAGTTAAAACACTATTCTTTATGCATTTGTATATTTTTCTTGATTCTTTTATTGTATTTGTTTATAATCATATCATAGAACTGTTTTAAAAAAAATAATGCTTCTAATTTTGGAAAAATCTGTTCTTTTAAATAACAAAAAATGCCCACTACTATTGTGCACAGGTTCCTATTTTTACAATTTTGTAATTACCCATTATTACCAGCTCTGTATTGTTTTTGTTAAGTTATGTTTATGCTACACCCATGTTATGTTTATGGTAGGTTTATGTTTATGATATGTTATGTTCATGTTATGTGCATGTTATGTTATGATATGTTTATGTTATGTTCATAGTATGTTTGTGTTATGTTTATCCTTATGTTTTATAATCACATTTGTTTACTCCCATATGCTGTGTTTGTTTATAAGATTGCCAATTTCATAATTCTATTTTTAAAAAACGCTACTAATTTTAGAAAAATCTTTGGTTTAATAACGAAAAGCGCCCACTTATATTGTACACAGGTTCCTATTTTTATAATTTTGTGATAATCTACTGTTACCAGCTCTGTACCGTTTATGTTAAGTATGTTATGTTTATGTTATGTTATGCTTATGTTATGTTTATGTTTTGTTATATTTATGTTATGTTATGTTTATGTTATGTTTGGTTTATTTATGTTACGTTATGTTATGTTATGTTGTTTTATCAATGTTGTTTTGTCAATCATGTCAATTTTATCCTGTGATTTGTTGTATTTATTAATAAGAAAAATGTTGTAATGTATGGCCAAGATCACTCTTAATGGGTGAAAGCCAAAATAAAGAATAAAAAAAAATACAAATAAACTTTACTAACGGTGTTTATTCCAAAGATAAATTTCTGATTGTCTATCCTGATGAAATTGTCCAGAAAATACTTTTTTTTTTTTTTTAAAGAAAGACAAACATTCCCGGGTTACGAATAACCCAACAATGTTTGAAAATCTCCTACTACCATCACAGAAAGCCGAAAATGTTGCTTGTGTTGTGATGGAGGACTTAGCCAGCCGAGGAATCGAACACGCGACGCTCGGGTGAGACCCAAGCGCTATGCCCACTCAACCACTGACCGGTCAAATATTTACTTTGAGCAATATATTTGAACAAATCCTCCAATTATAATACTCTGTGATATTTCACGGGTCGCGCTAGTAGAATACGATAATACTGACGGTTAAACCCAAAAATGCAGAACTTATATTGAATATTTGGTGTTTAAGTCAACACAATACTCTAATAACGGAGGTTTGCTACAGACTCACATTTAAATTAATTCTGATGAATTAGTAATAATAATATGTTTTTTAGAGCGATCGCTATGGATGTAAGTTAATTAAATTGAAGATTAATAAAAACACTACCTTACAATTAACATATTTTATGTAAAACGGATTGAAAATTATTGTAAAAGGTTTTTCAACTACCAAATTAGCGGTAAGTACCAAATTTTATTTATCTAGACGATGAATTAGTTATTATGGTAAAATTTCGATCGCGCTGGCCTCGCTCATTATGAATATTTTTTAGATAAAACCTTTAGATTCACCTTAATTACTGTACGACACAACTTTTTGCATTCGGGGCGGTGGAAAATATTGCAATAAAAATTTCAATTACGTAAAATTAAAATTAGCTTTCGTTTTGTGAAACGAGACCGTCCATTTTCAAACTTTATTGTCAAATGTCATTTTGTTTTGTTGGTATTTCTGTTACTATAGGACGAAACGAACGGCTAGAAGTGGCTAGAGACATAATCGCACAGGCGTTTTTTTATGTTAAAAAATTCCGTCAAATTAGTATTTACCTAATATGCATGCATTGTGTGCGTTGTTATTGAAATTTATTAGCTGGATTTTATTTTTTTACGTTCAAATTTTATTTAAGTTAACTATTTCTGCGTTGTGTTATACAGTAATTAAGGTGAATCTAAAGGTTTTATCTAAAAAATATTCATAATAAGCGAGGCCAGCGCGATCGAAATTTTACCATTATTATTACTTACCGATGGATTTCTCTAGAAACATCTAAGATTTTAGTAAAACGTTCATCAGAAATAATTAAAATAAACCTAAGGAAAGATCTATTTTCTAGGTCTGTTAGGTTAAATTCGACAATAGGTCCGTCCATTTCGCTAGGCCGCTCGCCGAATATTATTTGTACAGGACTTCATCACTTATGTCATTAAGATTCCCACTTTATATTATAGATTTGACAGGGAAAATTCTACCGTAGGTCTGTCCAATACACCAGGGCTGCGCGTCGCATATTATTGTGCACGACTTCTTCACTTATGTCGTTAAGATTCAGAATTTATTTTAAGACATTGTTTCATCTCAGAAAGCTATGGTTTAGTATTTTTAAATTCGTAATAAAACAAACTTTAGAATATATCAAAAACACAATTTGTATCTCGTTTGTATAATCTCAAGCAACGTTTACATATGGAATGGTAGTTTTTAGTCTCCCAAAAGCCTTGGATCGAACCACCGATACAATGTTGATTCTTGTAAGAATTAGGTTTTTATACGGACAAAACTATTTGTTATTATTTTTTTTAATGATAAACTAACGTTTATAGGACAAGGTTTTATGCATAGCATAAAGGATAACAAATAATTATAAGCAATAATTAGTCATCCGAAATACTAATACAAATTGAAAATATCTCCCAAGTAAAAATAATTATAACCCAACGGGAATTGAACCCGTGCCTTCTGATGTCCGGTCAGGTGCTCTGTATCCACTGAGCTATGTCGGCTTATTTCCAACCCGCCAAATGATTCAATATGTACCAGTACCTCGATCAACAATTACTGCTTACTATATTTTTTCACCTGTAAACAACCAACTTTATTTTTGTAGGAAAGACTTTGTTAGTGCTGAATTTCTCACTAGATGGCGTCGAGACATATGATATCTTCATTTATTGGTGAGATATTTTTGATTTGTCAATTTTTTTTTTTGTATTAGGCAATTCACCCTAAAAAGAGTGCTATGTGCCGTTAAAGTTAAGGGAGATGGTTATAATTTTATGGGAAATCTATACGGGAATAGGAAATCTCAAATATTGAAGTCATTCAAGTCTATGAACTTGTATAGAACTGAGAAAATGCGAGAATTGTTGAGAGAAAGTAAATAAGGAATACTAAGGGGAGATTGGTGGGTGATTTTTATAAGTAAACGATAAATGCCTTTGAAAGACGAATGATTTTTACAATTAAAGAAAACATGATCAAGAGTCTCATTTTCCATGCCGCACTGGCAGAGTGGACTAGCAATGACCAATTCTCATTCTCGAGATACAGGATATAAATCTTTTGGATTTTTTCTTGCCGTAGAACCAAGGTTTACTTGGAATATGATTTTGTATTCCAGCATAAAAAGCACCAGTTCGGGTTTTCGTATCAGTCCAATTTTCTTCCCAGGAGCGAATCATGTTGGATTTAAGAATTGGGATGACGTCAGAGATAGGAATTATAAAATTTAAAGGATTAGAGCCAGAAATTGTTCCAAGTTTAGCTAGAGAATCGGCTTTCTCGTTACCCTCAATTCCTAAATGGCCAGGGACCCAAACCAATATTGTCTCGAAATTTAATTCATTTAAATATTTAAGGGTGTTTGTGATATTATAAATAATATAGTCTTCTGGTTTATGGATATTTGAGGAAATTTTCAACACTACGCTTAGTGAGTCAGTGCACAGTAAGGCTCGTCAAATATTGAAAAGCTGGATTTGACTCAAAGCTTGTTCAATTGCGAAGCATTCTGCAGTAAATATAGAAATTTCTTTAGGCAATTTATAAGACAAATCTAAATCGAATTCGGGAATGTGTACCGCAGCTCCACAATCTTTGTTATCAGACTTAGAACCATCTGTGTAAATGAGTGAAAATTCTGGAAACTTCGAAGATGTAATGTTTTTAAATTTTTCCTCAACATTTTGATTAGATGAGGTTAAAATATCAGTTCGGAAGTCTGAAGTTATAACGTTGGGGATATAATTAATAGAATCAAATGGGATGGTGAAAATAGGAAGGATAGGATCTTTTTGTAGATTTTGGAGGGAAGAAGACAGAGATTTGAATGAAAGAAAACTTTTTAGAAGGAGGGGAAGTCGATTTTTATATGTCAATCTTTTTTCGTTGTTTAAGTTATTGAAAAAATAATCAAGGCTTTGTTCTAAAGGGTGACGCAATATAGAAAAAGATTTTAAAATATATTTGTCAGCCAGGAATTGTCTCCTCAAAATTAAGGGGGGATCAACACATTCTACCTGGAGAGAATTAACTGGAGAAGATTTCATCGCTCCAATAATTATTCTGAGCGCTTTGGACTGAATTCTTTCAAGTTTTTTGTCCAAATATTTAGGAAGAGGATCGAAAAGAAATGTTCCATAATCCAAATGACTTCGCACTAGAGCACCATACATTAATTTAAGAGTAGTAGGATGAGATCCCCACCACACTCTGGAAACAGCTCGCATAATATTTAGCCCCTTTTCACACTTAGCCGAAATGTTCTGAATATGCGGGAGCCAGGAAAGTTTATGATCCAAAAGTAGTCCAAGAAATTTAATTTGCTTAACGATTTGAAGAGGGACATTATCAAAGCAGACAGAAAAGGGGGGTATTTTTCTTTTGCGTGTAAAAGCCACTACTTTGGTTTTAGACGTAGCTAAATTTATCCCATTTGTCAACAACCAAATTTTAATATTATGTAAAGCCAAATTCAATTCCTTCGCAGCGCGCGATATATTTTTGTAGATAAAAATATAAGTAAATCATCAGAAAAATAAAGTCGCTTGATAGATGAAGGAATTACACTGTCAAAATCACTTATATATATATTAAATAATAATGGACTGATTGCGGACCCCTGAGGTAACCCCTTCCATAGTTTGCGATTTATCGTTACTGAGGAAAAGTGGGTAATAATGGATCTGTCTGTTAGTAAATTAATAATAAATTGAACTAGTTTTAAGGGAATTTTTGTTTTAATTAATTTTTCTTTCAAAATTTTAAATAATACATCGTCGTAAGCTGACGAAAGATCAAGAAATGTGGCCAGAGTGCAAGAATTAAGGGACTGAGATATAAGGATGTCTGTTGTTAACACACTTAAATTATCTATGGTTGATTTCTTTTTCCGGAAGCCATATTGATTAGGAGAGATAATTCTGTGATTTTCAACAAACCATTCCAATCTGTTCTTTATCAAGTGTTCTGCTACTTTGATTAAACATGACGAAAAAGCAATAGGACGATAGGATGAGATTTCAGATGGATTTTTGCCTGGTTTTAAAATCGGAAGGATTTTTTGAACTTTGCAGACTTCCGGAATAAATCCTGTTTCGAACATGTAATTAATTAGGGATAAAAAATATTCAACCGACATGTCTGAGAATGCTTTAATGAAACTATATAAGATTCCATCAGGGCCAGGAGAAGAGTCTGGAAGGGAATTGATTACTCGATTTAATTCACTTACTGAGAAAGAAGAGTCCAGCCAGCTAGAGTGAGATGGATAAGAAATAAAGGAAGGCATTTCCTCACATCTGGCAACTGACGGAGGAGCTACCTTATCAGCAAAACCTATAATAATTTCTTCTGGAATATGTTTGGAACGCTGCGGAGTATATGACGAACCATTTTTTTTTTAAATTGGACCATACGGATGACTGGGGAGATTCAGGAGACAAGCGTTCACAGAATTTTCGCCATCCAGACCACTTTTTGTTTTTCGAAACGCGTTTCGCTTCTGCCTGGGCGCGTTTCACAGAAAGGTAATTTTCAAAAGAGATACATTTACGGAAAATGGAAATTGCTTCTCTT
This sequence comes from Hesperophylax consimilis, assembly GCF_061612785.1. Lineage (NCBI taxonomy): Eukaryota > Metazoa > Arthropoda > Insecta > Trichoptera > Limnephilidae > Hesperophylax > Hesperophylax consimilis. Next base: position 30,056,607 of record NC_142849.1, read on the forward strand.
CTGGATTTAACGACACTAGTGCATTCTTCATCCCACCATGGGGTGGAATGTTTTATCTTAATGTTTACATTACGTTTTTTAAGTGTTTTTTCTGCAGCTTTTATTATCATGTTAGGAAATAATTCACATTGTAAACTAGTGTTGACAAAGGAAGACTTAGATGCTTGAACAATGGAGTAATTCTGAAGAAAAATTTCTCCAATTCGCGTCTTTCGTTTTAAATTTAAAATTATTATTTATCGAAAAGGAATGGGTGGAAGATAGATGGTGGAAGTTAATTATTATAGGGAAATGGTCACTGGAAAGGGGATCTTTAAGAATGTTCCAAGAACATATGGGAATCACCGAAGATGAGCAAAGAGATAAATCGACTGCACTTTTCCGATGTTGAGGGGCAGTGAAACGAGTTGGAGATCCGTCATTTAGAATACATAAATTATAGGTATCCATAAAATCTAATAGATTATGGCCAGAACGGTTTGTTAACTCACTGCCCCAAGAAGGAGAATGAGCATTGAAGTCCCCAAGTATCATATACGGGGGACGAATCTGGGATATAAATGTTGACCATTCGTTTTCAACAAAAATTGTAGAGGGAGGGATATATATTGATAGTAATGTAATATCAGATACAAAAGCTGCTACTATCTGAAAATTATTGGAAAGAGTGTGGAAAATAATTTGTTTAAAAGGGACAGAATTATGTATAATAAGAGCAGTGCCACCTTTGCCATCCAGTCTATCATGTCTTAGACAATGATATCCAGGAATCTTAAATTGGTATGAGGGTTTTAACCACGTTTCGGAGATGGCAGCAACTGAAATATTATGTTCATCAAGTAACTGTACAAGATCAATTTTGTTGGCGAATAGACTTCTACTATTCCAGTGAAGTATTTTGCTCAGTTGCGGATACATCGGGAAGGCTATAGAGTAAAGATTTCATATAATCGGCAGCGTTGGACGGTACTTTATTGTTAATTGAAAGGATCGTAATTAATAGGGTAATTAAAGTTTGAATAAAAGAAGAATATTCAATCGTGACTTTAGGGAAGATATCGGAAGTGGAACAGTTTTTTAAGGCAGTCCCATTGGAAGCCTGGGATTTATTATTCCCATTCGGGTTAAGTAAAAGTTCATTATGTAGTTTTTTATCGAAAGAAGGAATAAATTTTGGATTAGATTTTATCGGTTTGAAAATTGTTTCATTGTGGGAAGATGATAGAGGAGATTTAGGGGAAGAAAAATGAAAGAGAGAAGCGTTAGACGTTATCTCTGCAAAATATTTTTTTGTAGGAGGGAATAATTTAGAGGCCTGAAAGTAGGAAATGTTGTCTGCAGCCATTGACTGTTTGATATTTCTCTGTCTAGATAACTCTGGACAGGCCACACTAACAGCAGTATGGTTGCCCTTACAATTAATACAAATAGGGTTATTCGTTGTATTTTGACACTGTTCAAAGGAATGATCCTCTCCGCAATGGAAGCAACGAGGAGGGGAACGACAAATAGGTTTCGAATGGCCAAAACGGCAACAGTTGAAACATTGGATAGTCGGGAATCTGTATACTTCAACGGGAAGAGCGTTATAATAAATAAATACACGGGATGGTAATGTTTGACCTTCGAAAGTAATAACAACGGATTGGGAAGGTTTCCATATAGTGGTGCCGGTGGAAGTATCCTTGAAATTCAAACGACGTGCTTTTAAAACTTTTGGAGTTAATTGAGAGTCATTAAGAGCGTCTACTATTTCTGTTTCTGATAGATCGGTTGGGATACCTCTTACTCTGCCCATTCTGGTTAAATTGAAAGTAGGTATGAAAGATTTAAATTTATTATTTGAAAGAGAACCTATTTTTTTAACAAAATCATTAGCTAATGTGGCGGATTTAAATTCTATGGATAGTTTGTATCGACCTTCCGGTTTTATTGATCCATTTATAATACCGAGGTTATTGAGTTTTGAGCTAAAAATAAATTTACCAAAATCCAGGGGATGAATTATTTTCCCCTGTTCAGTCCTTTGGACATTGACAATAAATGGAGCTGAAGATGAAATAGAATACATAAGCTAAATGACTTTTGCTTCTGGAGGAATGGTAACATTATAACTTCCATGAGAGATTGGGGCTTCGTTTGATTGTGAAAGAGATTTAATTTTAGGAAGTACATTAAGGCAAAGCGGAGGTCGACGTTTTCGGGAAGGAATGGTTACAGAAGTCTGGGTATCATCAGAATCGTAGTCGTCTACAATATTAGAAATGGACTCAGGGTCAGGAGGTCGATTTTCATCCTCCTCCATTTCAACAAATTAAAAAAAAAATTAAACAATAATTATTATTTTAGAAATAATAAATGATAGAAATAATACACGCAACTTCGTCACAAACCAATAACACAAACAAAAATAATGAATACGAAAAGGTAACAATAAATAAATCTTATCTGTACGCCGCGCCGCCGTCAGTAAGCCGTCAAACACAGAGCACTGGTAAACACGACTGCACACTTCCGAGGTTTGGTGACTCTTTTTTTTTTTAATGATAAACTAACGTTTATAAGACAAGGTTTTATGCACTATTTATTAATATTCCGTATGTACAGGTTCAAACAAACCAATTCCTTGTTATTTTAAAGCATAACTTACAAAAAGCCATTTTTTCTAAAGTAATTAAATTAGCGCCATCTATGAACGAGGCAGTTCACGAATAATTTGCGTTGCTATACGGAGAAAACTTACTGAAATAAATAACTGTTAATTTATGATTATGTTAACCAATGCCCTAAAATCAGTCAAAAGTAAATGTTTTGTGAGGACGGCGGAACACGTGTTTATACAAATACTGATATTTATACTGACATACTTTGATTGAAGCATTACGTCCTGATATACATTGGAAAAAAAAACACGTGTTCTCGATATATTCTGAATGACTTATATTTTATCAGGAAGTTCTCCATGCCGCCACTTTTTAAAAAAGGTCATTTTTCTCCGTATACGCAATGCCCAATTGTATCGCAGAATTTCAAATGGAACATTGTCATCAAATGTAATATTGTCACCAAATATATAACATTGTCATTAAATGTAACATTGTCATCAAATGTAAAATTTTCATCAAATATAACATTGTCATCAAATATATCTATGTCATCAAATGTAATATTGCTATTAAATAAAACATTGTTATCAAATGTAACATTGTCATCAAATATAACATTGTAATCAAATGTAACATTGTCATTTTAGATTTTAGGTGCGTTTCAACTTTCTATTAAATTGTAATTAGCTGGCAATCTTAAAGCCCCGTATCAAGCGTTCGAAGATGGTTTGAAAGGGAGATATGTAAATGCGAATGTTAGAGAGAGCGCGCTATGTAAAAAAACGATAATAATTAAGCGAATATGGTGAAAGTATTTAATTAAACACGACTCGTATGAAATAGAGCAAAAACCTCTCGACAAATGCTTTAATTGCATTTAAAGATACACTGTGAATTTTTTCATGTCTATCACATATTAAATAACGGAACAAAACGTGTTATATTTGTTGACCACAATTTGTTCAAAAGCTGAAACGGACTTTTAACGGAAACCTTTTAACTACCAAATAAACAATATTAGATAACTTTGTCACACGTGAATTTCTACGAAACGGGCCAAATTTGTCACATATTGAATTTCCCTATGTTTGAATCAATTACATCTGAGCTCATTACTTTACCACAGAGCTCTCCGATAATTAATAGAAAATAAGGTTTTGACAACTCATTGCTGATTCTTGTATGCTTAGTTCGTAAATAAATTAGTTTTTCACTCGATACTAAATCTGCAAATTGATTAAGGAAGCGATGAAACCTAGTGCCATCTAACGGAGCTTTACGAAAACATGTTTAGTTTGGAGGAGAGAGTGTCAACTAAACGGAAATGTCTTTCTTTACCAGATTTTCAATTAGCGATAAGAAGCGACAAGTACTGAGCTCTGAAGGGGAAATTTACAATTCTTCCCGATTTGTCGAAGGTTACTTCTATCTCTAAGATTACTTTTACCGGTAATAAATCCGTGGGTTTTGTTGTATTTCTTATATTTAGCAGCGTGACAGATACTCTCAGTCTCGCTTTGGTGATATACCATAAATATCCATAAATACCTGTACAATTATCGCCTTAGTATGAAATACACTTGAGATCGTTAGTATTCAATGAATGCTTTGGTTTGTCAAATATTACGAGTACTTTATTAATCTCTAGCAAGATTATGAGTTATTTGATCAGAGGCTATGAGTTATTCTAACGTGAGACGCAACTGTCAGTGCCTAGGAATCGGCTAGCCTCGGCTGCGATCGGAACCATTCGGGTACAACAGACATGCTATCTCAGTCAGATGGCGCTAGTACCGCCATCTATGAACAAAACTTAAAACTACGTTAAGGGGATAATAAATACTTAGATCTACCGACATCTGGTGGGCGGTATTGAAACTACAACCAAATAACACTACAATAACAATCCTTGCGAATACCGACCAAGAGATTATGGTATCAGACACTACCCAGGACCAATCGGATTCTGGTATCCCCACTTGGGATGAGTTGTGACGCTGGAAGTAGTGGGGTAGAGAAGGGGGTTATTCATATCTGATCAATAAATATGGCTAAAACCTTTTCCAGCATCTTTTCGATACTGAATGGTAGTCTTTTACCAGGCCTCCGTGGTCGAGGGGTTAGGATATCGACAAGCAATTCGGAGGTCGTGAATTATATCCCATATCACAATTTATTTATTTGAAATACATAAAGTAAGCCTGCGGCAAGTTTCAGAGTAGAAGATACTTTCAGTATCGCCCAGGTGAAAGACCACAATTCTTCAGCCTAATAACATACACCAATTGAGGAATCTCACGCCAGAATTCGAACCCGCGACGTGTGCATTCTTATGCAAGAATTTAAACCACGCGGCCATGTAGATATTCAATGATAATGATATGGAGAATCACTACCAGCATTTTTACAGGCTCTTACAATTGTTTTACGCCCGCATATCCAGATGAACAACAGAAGGGAGATGAAGAAAATAAACATATTTATTACTAGCTATACCCTGAAACGCGTTGCTGTAGCTCAGTCTGTCTGTGCAAACAGATAAACAATTGCGCGTGTTGCTTTTGCGTCCAACAAAAAAAAATGTTTGTCTAACAGATGGCGCTGCTTTTCTAATAAAAATAACATGTGTTTACCTATCACATGTGACATCTATAAAATATAGGTATATCAAAAGACACCCGTATTCGAATACGATGTTGTGTCAAAATTTCAAAGCAAAGAGGAAGGTGGAGATTCAGGTCTGGTCACCAAACACGGCCAAAGCCATTTCAAGCAACGTTTCAATTCTGAAAGGTGGTTTTACACCAAGGCGATACTGAGATTATCTCTCACTCTTATTTTTAAATAAGTAATTTGTGTTATTTCACATAAAATAAAATTACTTATCACGCCGGGCTTTGAACCCGCGACCTCCAGCTTGCTAGTCAAGAACCTTACTCCTTGACCACGGAGGCCGTCAACCTAGTTTAGAGGAAAATAAAAGGTGTTTGCTTAGTAAACTATATTCTTTTGAATAACCACTGAAAACGGATAAACGTTCCATTTAATAAAAATATTCATAATACTCGTAATATTAAAATCGTCCAATACTACAAAAAAGCTTTCTGAAAAGATCAGTTTAAAATGGGTTTTTTCACTTCGGGGAAGTCGTTATTAGTATCAAATTGCAAACAAGATCCGGTCAGCAAGTTGTTCTTATCAGCGTCCAAAGCCAATACTAATAAGTTGCAATTTCCGGTTCTGGGAAGAGGAAAGGAAAAACATCATCTCGCAAAAGGCGCGCAAATTTCAACTGGAAATATTATTGCAATAAAGCTGTTATATTTGTAATATTTCCCTGCATTCAAAGTTCCCTGACAGCCGCCAGCAAGATAAATGAACTATGGAGGTTATTGCCATGTTAATAATTTCTAAGGCTCACTCACTAGGAAGGTTGAAGAATACAAGAAAATGTATGGAGTTACGTAATGTAGGTTTTGAAGGATATTATGTAAAATAATTGTTACATGGGAAAACAAATGTATTCTTGAATCACAAATATTTTGTCTATATTTTTTAATTATTTTTTAAAGCCCTATGTTTAAATGAAATTGATGGAATATGTCATTTATGGGCGGTATTTGCAAGCACGGTCAAAATATGATTCCGACAGTCAGTTGACAAAAGTCGCTATTTTTAGCGCGGCGTACAAGTTGTCGGATAAGCTGTAAATATGCACGAATTTTCGAATAATATGGTTCGTTATGCAAAATAACTGGCTTATTAATGAATGGAGGTGAACTAACTAAGCTCTTAGAACTGAACGAAATCATGTAACGAATCATACACTTCGGTTTTTATCTAAGACGCGATCAATTGATTACGTTCCAGCTTCGAGAAACAATAGTTATTTTTTATGTCTAATGACCTAGTGAACAAATTAATTCCGTTTTTAGTGTCAAAAAGTACATGCGGACTGCCAATGTATATTAAAGTTAATATTTCAATTCGAAATTGTCAATTTATTAGTATTTTTAACTTTTACGTAGCTGTCTGACGTTTAGGAATGTCAACTCTTAGAGTGGTACGCCAGTGTTGCCAGTCAATATCGATGATGATTTATTGCATTACCAAAATCGGTCTATACATCAATCATCGAGACCATGCTCGATAAATCGGTAGTTACGCCTTACGCCTATTAAGCCCTTATTGTAAAGTTGTCGATTTCCCAGAATAAAAAAATCGATCGAAAATCGAGAGAATAACTCGATGATAAGAAAATAATTAATATATATATATATATTTTTTATTTATTTTTTTTATTTATTTAATATTAGAAAAAATATTTTTTTTACATAGATAAATACAGGATATTGACAAGATATAAAACAATAGAAATTATAGCCTTTCCTCACCATAAAGAGACAATGCTCTTGTGTTTGGTGAGGGAATTCTAGTTCAATTATGTACATAATTAAAGTAAATAAATTATTTAGAAACAACACAAGATTTAAACAATATTACTTCTAGATGTAAGTAGTGAACGTAATATGGACTTATTATAGTTTAAGGTAATTTTTTAATTTAAGGTGAAATTCCTGAATGTTTTCGATATTTTTTAAATTTAATGGAAGGTTATTAAAATAAATTATGCCTAGATAAAGATAGGTATTTTGAATGAGCTTAGTGTTAAATTTTGGGATTTTAATAGTTTTCTGGTATCTTGCTGATGTATTAAATTGCAAGTTATGAGTATTTGACTGTATTTCTTTGTAAATTTGAAGTATTGAATATTTTTGATACATTTTGTCTACTGTAGGTACTTTGAAAATTGTAAAAAGAATTTCGGTAGAAAATTTTGACGGTTTTTTCAATTATTTTTAACTTCCGATTTAGTTGTCCGGGTTAAATCTTCCCCAAAGGAAAAACTTAACCCTTCCACTCACTTTTCCACAAATGATCATCTAGTCAATCAACATTATGTAAGTGCATTATATAAGCAAAATAAATACAAAACAATACAAGAACAACATGTCAACTCACCAGAGATCAAATGGGAAAATAATTCACCGACTCCAGATATTTTCATATCGGAGGGTTCGGCTCGGTAGAACTTCTAACAGGGCCTATAAATCCTACTGATCCCTCAACATAAATATTTAAAAAATCTTTTGTTATCCTACATGTATTCAAAATGACCGACTTTTGCATCTTAATATATAATTTTTTTATAGATCTAAACGCCTAAATTTTTAATTAGAGAGCTAGGTATAATGCCAGTAGCCGAAATAACGAATGGTAATATTTTTATAGTCTGAGAATGCCAAATTCTTTTTATTTCATTTCCTAAATCTGTGTAATTTCTTATTTTTTCCCTAACAGATTTTTGAATATTACAGGAATTTGGAATAGCGACATCAATGATATAAGTTATTTTTTTTAATTTTGTCATGTAAAACTATATCGGGTCTATTATGACTAATCGCTCGGTCTGTCAGTATAGTTTTATCATAATATATTTTATAAAATTTGTTTTCTAAAAATGAATTTGTTTCGTATTCATAATATGGTACTACATTACGGCAGTCAATCAAGTTACGTTTAATTACCAAATTTTGGTGAATTATTTTTAAAACTTGATTGTGCCTAAATGTATACTCGGACGGTGCTAATATAGAACATCCCGATATAATATGTTCTATAGTTTCCGGAAAAGCCAAACATTTTCTACACAAATCATCAATTTGATTTGTATCTTTGATTATATGCTTTCTATAATTTTTAGTATTAATGACTCTATCCTGAATGGCAAGCATAAATCCTTCTATTTCTGCGCTCAACTCTCCAATACTCAACCATTTGTTTGACGAAATTTTGGCAACATACGTTTGGTTGAGATAATTGAAGTGTTTTGCGTGTAAAATTTTATTTGACCAGGAATCTAATAATTCCTGGTTGGGATTTATAAAAATGTTGGCATTCTCATCGTATAAATTTAAATGTGTAATATTTCTATCTGCCTTGCAAATTATTTTGTGCATTTCTGAGCTATGAGCTTTCCTATGGAAAAAAGTTCTTAGCATTTCTACCTGATTATGTTTCAAAGAAGTTATTTTGACTATACCTCTACCTCCTAAATTTCTAGGTAAATTAACTCGTTCTATAGCTGAATTTGGATGATGGGAATTAAACTTTGTTAGCGTAGTTCTAATTAATCTTTCTAAGTTATCTAAATCTGTATTAGACCATTTAATTATGCCAAATGAGTACGTTAATAGAGGTATTGCCCAAGTATTTATTGCTTTTACTAAATTTTTAGCAGATAGATTGCATTTTAAAATTTTCCTGATCCTAGTTTGAAATTTAATCCTAATATCATTTTTAATACTACTATGGTCTAATCTATTTGATTGTGGGTATCCTAAATACTTATAAACCTCATCCCTTTTCATACTAGTAATTTGGAAATTTCTAAATATACTCTCGTCCCCATCTACAATTTTGCCTTTCTCTATATGGATCGTTCTACATTTATCTAAACTAAAAGTCATTTTGATATCATCTGAAAAGTTTTTAACTACCTCGATCATTTTCTCTAAATTTTGTTCAGAATTCGAAAATAATTTTATGTCATCCATATATAATAAATGCGAAATTGTACTACTCTCCCTTGTATTACCCTTAACTTTTATTCCAAACTTGCTTTTAATTAACATTTTAGATAGAGGATTCAATGCTTAACAAAACCAAAGAGGACTCAATGAGTCTCCTTGAAAAATTCCTCTTTTAATTGAAATGCCCGGTATTACTATTTTCTTACCTTTTAAATTGATAAGTAAATTGGTATTCCAAAAGGACATAATATTTTCCAAAAAGCTAATAATAATGGGGTTAATTTTATATATATTTAATACTTTGATCAGCCATGAGTGCGGGACACTATCGAAAGCCTTTTGGTAGTCTATATAGCAAGTATGTAAATTACGTTTTCGAGTTTGAATCTGTTTTAGAATTACAGAATCAATAACTAATTGTTCTTTACATCCCATATGTTTTCTGCGACAACCTTTTTGTTGTTCAGATAAAATATTTTTTTCATCTAAATGAGTATATATTAAATCTGTCAAGCAAGAGGTTAATATTTTGTATACTGTCGGTAAACATGTAATGGGTCTGTACTGAGAGGGATTATTAATATTTTCGCTTTTGGGCAACATATAAGTAATGCCCTTATTTAGAAAATTTGGAAAATTTTGTGGTTGACTGACAAATTTTGAAAGATTTTTTGCCAAAAGAGGATGTAAAGTAGTTAGACGTTTGTACCAAAAATTATGTATCCAATCGCAACCCGTGGCTTTCCAATTATGAGTATTTTTAATAATTTTGGTTAACAATTCAACCGATATATTAGAAAAACTCATTTGTTCAATGCCTGAAAAATTGAGTTCTGTTACCGGCCATATTTTATATTAAATGCCATCCCGAACTTTGCAGATTTTCTGCGCGCCAATACTCGGTCCTCGAGTAATGTTCGGGATGGGCAGAGCATGAAACTGTCGCCAAGGCATGGGCACACAAAGGATTACAGGTTCTACTGATTGTAGTGAAATGAAAGCAGTAGTTTTGTTTTTGCACATTATAAAACATGGAGAATATATTTAAGTAAACATGTTACATATTATGACTCGGCACTTACCCCCAGGGATCAAAAATTGGTTCTTAATTCTATCTAAAACTGATTAACCACTTAATTACGGAAAGTGAGCGGGGAGCTTCCATACGGCCGGCGGTGGTCTGTCCCAGACAGATCGAGCTGGCACCATCAGGGCTTTGGTCCAGGAGACGGGTCCAGCGTCTCCGACAAGGTGGCTGATAAGCGGTTCTGGAGCGTATCGGGTCTATCGTTTATGTAACATTAATGGAGCGAATCCATCCATTGAGCTGATCGGCAGATTACTTGAGCGGGTGCCGTCCGGGCTTGTGATTTTATTATCCGTATCTTATTAAGAAAAATACGGCTTGTATCGCGCCACTTGAGGTGAATGCTTCATTTCCCGGAGTCCGCGGAATAACGATTTGCAAGGGATCGCGTATATAAACTTCAGTAGAACATTATTTGTGATCTTCACGAACACACACACGGTCATCCATTATACGGACGTTTATTTAATAGAGCCTGCACCGACTTGGTTTTTGTAAAAAAGAACCGAATAACCCGCATCAGGAATACTGATGTACACTTTTTTAATACGATCGCCCATCCGGGGTAAAAATGAATTATAATCTAATTGACTGTGCGATCATTACACGGCCGTCCCGCTCGTGTAACAATTCCAGAGTACCCAGCGAAAGGAAACGGAAACAAACAATAGACTCCCCGGCGGTCTATTTGTTGCCAGACCGTGCTCTCTATAATTTTAATCAAAATTAATGCTATGAATGGTACTTGTTCTGAAGAGGTGTTTTAAATAATTACTTTTAAATAAGACTTAACACCGCTTCATAACAGTTCTTCATTTTCTATCCAGGGACTTGACTCGTTATGTTTTATATCTTTACTCCAAATTTTAGTCCAAAAATCGCGCATATCTGATTCAGATGGCAACGGAATATTATTATTCGAAATAATATTTTGTTTATCGTCAAGTTTGGAATAAAATATTTTTTCATTTTATGGAATAATCTGTTATTATTTTTTTTATTATACGTATAATTATATCTTTTTAATCTACTAGCTTTTACGCCTAATTTTTATTTTAATAAATCCAATAAATCATTAATTATATTTTCATTATTATCACTATCTATATTATAACCAAATTTTCTCCCAATTTCATCTACATGTCTCAAAATTTTCCTACTTCTATTCCCATTTTTATATTCTATTAAAAATTATTTAAGTGGGTTCAAAATTTTATTATATGTTCCTCCCCAACCAATAATACCATATTGTAATATAGATTGAACAATCGCATAGTACACTCTTTTTAGGTTTTCTAGTCTAAGAATATTTCTAAGTCTTATAAATATATAAATAAATTTCCTAATCCTTTTGACGAGTTCACAAATATGGTTTTGATATTTTAAACTACTCAAATGACTATAAAAAAAAACTATTTACGTCGGGGGAGATGACAAAATAATGTATTAAAGTTCAATGTTTTTAAATCAAAATTCAAAGTTTCACTTTATTTTGATAGTTTGACGGCCATGCTTTTATGATTGGTAGAGGCTTGGCGGAAGGTTCCGTTTCAATAATTTAATTTTAATCCGTACCGAACCAGTTAGACTATGGCATCCCCAATTAGGGTATCTTGTGAGGTTGTAGATAGTGAGAAGTGGAAGGAGATGGGGAAGTTTCTGGCTGTTTGATCTGTTCACCAAAAACAGTTAAAACCATTTCAAGCAACGTTCCAATTCTGAATGGTGGTCTTACACCAGGGCGATACTGACAGAATCTTCCAATTTTAAACTATTTATTTTTTACTATCTATTTTCAGTTTCCACACAGTTGCGCCATTACAACTAATTATTGGTTAGGTTCAAATAAGGTTTGAATGAAAACTGAACCTTTCTCCCCAGGGACCGGATTCAACCGCGCTAACAACTGTGTCAAATCACAAAGGATAGGACCAATATAATTTTTTTTATTAACTACTGTAATGCCATATATGTCCACGTTTGTACGTGATTGCCACCAAAAGCTGATAGAAAGCATTGTCATCGACAACGAGTCAATCTGTCAAGTTTCAAGTCGGGAAGTGGGTTAGCTTCATGATTCGAATTCAGTAGTTTTTAAATTTAAATTTCAGGAAATAGATTGTAAATGTGTATTCTCTTATGGCATTTCCCTCTTCAACCACTTTCACTCTCTACTGGTTTAGTATGTACTTTTTATGGTGTTTTATATACTGTTCGTGTACTTGTGACGTATATTTTTAATTTTCCATATATTAAGCATATCTCCCTTCCCACAAACTAATATATACATTTACGAATGATGCGAACCGCCATGCTGTACATTGTTCAGGTTGTTTCTCTTCTGCGTAAATTCTTACGTAATGCAATTTTCAAAGTTTTCAAAAAATACTTCTTGGAGTTAAAATGGTGAGAGTTTTGATTGCATACATTCATCCAATATGGGATTATGATCAGCGGCATTATGTATGCTGTATACTACTTGCAGGTGGAAACGAAATGCTGTTGATATTAAAAGGATATTAAAGCCATTCCAGGTACAAAATGTACCGCATCAAAGGAGCCGTTGAACGCACTTTATGTCCACGCAAATTGCGAGTTGGGGGACTCGGGGAAATAAGGAAGTGGTTCGTTTATTACGAATGATATTTAAATAATATTATAAAAAAATAAATGTTGAAATATCTCCCTTTTCACTCTGAAAACACAACGTGTTTATTAAGAAACGATAACATTCGGTATGTTCGTTGTAAGACATTCCCACTATTCCAATATCTTTCCTTATGGTACTTGTGGTAATCATATTGGTAAATGCTTAAATTGTATGATATAAGGATTTTCACAGACTTAGCATTTCTATATAAAATTCTAAGTGGTGCACGTTTTGAGGCCAGAATTGATTAATTAATAAGCTTTCGGATTCCACTACGTAATACTAGAAGTAGACATTTATTTCAGTGCAGAAATGTGTGTACTAACTACCATATGTACTCCTCACTGACCAGCATACTTATAGAGGGAAATAATTATACCAAATCAGTGGAAATCTTTATTTTATCCTTTAACAAATACAAAAGATTGTTACTGAGGCAGTTTAGTTATGTTTAATAAATATATACTATTTTATTGGTAATTTATATTACACATATGTAAAAACCTCTAAAAAGGTCTTTTATACAGTAATCAATAAATAACTTATAAAAGTGAAACAATCATTATTAACAGCAGATTTTATTTTCTTGGAGCGTTCCCCCCATAATTTGTACATGTTTTTTCATTTTTACACATTCGATTCCGTTATTTTTACATTTTATTTATAAATTTCAACAAAACCAGATGACTGGAAGTCGGGATATAAAATTATGCATATTAATATATTCAATATATAACTACCATAATACATACTCCTTGGTGACCAAAATACTAATTGGGTTGTAATATACTTCAGTGTACATCTTCAATTTATCACTTAATAAAAAAAATATTATTGCTGGGGCACTTCATCTATGTATCAAAAATTCCGTTCAGTGGTAATACATTTCTTTGTAATTTTGTGAATTATTATTCTTTTACTTATTATGATAAGTAAAAGCCCCTAAAAATTACATTAAATCAAAAGTACAACCTATTATAGATTTTCAAGTTAAGAAATGAACAGAATTATATAAAACAAAACCAAAACCATAAAAAAGGGAAGACAGGATATAGATAAAACAAATTAAATTCATTGAACAGAATTATATAGACAACAACAGAAAAATTAAATTCATTGAACAGAATTATATAGACAACAACAGAAAAATTAAATTCATTGAACAGAATTATATAGACAACAACAGAAAAATTAAATTCACTGAACAGAATTATATAGACAACAACAGAAAAATTAAATTCATTGAACAGAATTATATAGACAACAACAGAAAAATTAAATTCATTGAACAGAATTATATAGACAACAACAGAAAAATTAAATTCATTGAACAGAATTATATAGACAACAACAGAAAAATTAAATTCATTGAACAGAATTAAATGGACAACAACAGAAAAAAATACTCATGAAATGTCAGAAAAACACTATTTTATGGACTGTTATGTTGATTCAGCTCGCAATTTCAACTTTTAATATTATGTTGTTGTAATTATTACATATTCTGTTGAAGCAAGAATTTTTCATACAGTTTGTTCTGCATTGATCCATTTTGAATAGGACAGAAGAGCGTGTGGAGCACGCAGACACATTAAATTGAATCTTATTTAGCAACATCGAATGTTTTTGTTAACTAATTTATACAGGAATAATGTGAAGCCTTTAGACATTCAAGGAATCAATATTACACCCAAACACGATAAGACTAAGATCGGAAAATAGGGCGATAGTACCAAAAATGAACACATCGTTTGGACGATGTTTTCATTTCTTCCTCTTCTATAATGGATTCAAAGAGAAAGTGACAGAACACAAAGGGAAAGTTTCCTGAATCAAATCACAGTCTGTCTGAGGAAAGATATGCTTTAATGAATCGCTGTGGAAATTGGGGAAAAGATAATGACCCATCATACTGTCTTCGATCATCTCTGACATTGAGACAACCCTGTTGTTGAAAAGTTAGGGATATAGGTATACCCCGGTGCGGGCCAAAACTGTTGGTAAATTTTGCCAACATTCGCGGCCTGCACACAAATTTAAACTCTATTCATCACCATCTTTTGTCCCAACGTCCCAACTTTCTTTTCCTATCCGAAACTCAGATAGCCGAGCCGCCAGACTCCTCCTATCTGGACTGCCCGGGCTTTACCCTCGCAAGCAAGTTCCGACTCAAAGGAGGAGTCTGCCTCTATAGTCGAGCTGACGTCAACTGTGTACGACTATTGAGTCTGGAAAACTCCAGATTCGACGTAATGTGGGTGTGCGTCAATCTTGCCAGTACGGCAAGATTTTACGCATGTTTATACCGCTCACCGAACCATAGCGAATCAGACACTTCCGAACTCTTCAAACATTTGAGCGATACTATTGATGATCTCTTTCTCCGCTACCCTTCGGCCGAGTTTATTGTTCTGGGGGACTTCAATGTTCATAACGAACCATGGTTGAAGTTTTCAGGCCCAACGGACTCGACTGGCCGACAGGTGGAATCCTTTGCCATTTGCTACGGATTAGAGCAATTGGTTCAGGAGCCTACAAGGGTTCCTGATGTCCAGACTCACCGCTCCAATCTGTTAGACCTATTCTTAACAACTGTGCCACACGGTTATAAGATTGACGTCACAGCGCCTCTGGGATCATCCGACCACTGCCTATTGACGACATCAATCCCCGTTAACCTCAGACCAACCAATGAGAGGCTGAGGAGAAAAGTGTGGCACTATAGGTCAGCAGATTGGTTCGGTATGCGGGCCCATTTCAACGCTTTTCCGTGGTCAGCTGTTTGTTTTTGGATTTCGGATCCTTCAAGATGTGCCCAGGCGATTGGTGAAGTCATCAAATCGGCGATGGATGGCTTCATACAATCGACTACTAAAGAAACTGGTGTGGGCTCAAAGCCGTGGTTCAGTCGACAATGCTCCGAAGCAGTTCGACGAAAAAACGCGGCTTACCGAGCCTACAACACATCTCGAACGCCCGAAAGCAGATCAGCATACAACAAATCGGCAAAGGAATGCAAGATAATCATTAATAGGTCAAAATTCGAACACGACCTGCAGATCAGCAAAAAGCTGGCTGCCTGCCCGCATGGCGGCAGAGCATTCTGGTCGTTTGCAGGCTCAATAGGTCGAAATTTTTGCAAACCCAGTTTGCCACCTCTTACCAGACCTGACGGCTCACTAGCAAACACCGCCACCGAAAAAGCTAACCTATTAGGGAAAATGTTTGCAGAAAACTCGACCCTCGACGACGGAGGTGCTGTTCCGCCGTCGGTTCCTCACTGCGGCTTCTATATGAAAAAGCTGAGGATCCGGCATCGGGATGTACTCCACGTAATACGGGGGCTCGATGTTAACAAAGCTAGTGGACCTGATGGAATACCTGCCCTGGTATTGCAGAGGTGTGCTGCGGAAATAGTTCCAGTTTTGACAAAGCTCTTCAAAATGTCCCTGAAGTGTGGCACTGTGCCCTCTGGTTGGAAAAAAGCGGTCACTAACCCTATTCCCTAGAAAGGTGACCGCTCCAACCCGGCCAACTACCGCCCCATAGCGATCACATCAGTTCTGTCCAAAGTGATAGAACGTGTGATCAACGACAAACTACTCACATACCTCGAGAAGAACAAAATTATCAACAACCGTCAATACGGATTTCTCGGATCTTCTCGCGTATGTAACGCATGTTTGGGGGCGGTGCCTGGAACGTCACTGTGAGACCCAAACGGTCGCACTAGACATATCCAAGGCCTTTGACCGGGTCTGGCACCGAGGACTTGTCAACAAATTGCCTTCTTACGGACTGTGTACGTGGATTGCTGACTTTTTAAGGGATAGGTCAATTCAGGCGGTTGCTGATGGTTTCACCTCCTCCTCGCACTCCATAAATGCCGGCGTCCCACAGGGATCGGTTCTGTCTCCGACTTTGTTTTTGTTGAACATCAATGACCTTTTGACATGTGCACCGATTCATTGTTACGTGGATGACAGTACAGTTCATGATAGCTTTTTGTTTGACAAGCCCCCAAAGGGCACACAAACTCCAACGGCTCGGAGGGCTTTGAAGCAGAGAATGGACGGTTATCTCAAGAGTATTTCCTTCTGGGGTAAAAATAATCTCGTCGAATTTAATGTTTCAAAGACCCAATCCTGTCTGATTACGTCTAAAAAGGATCCAAATGATAATCTAGTCTCCTTCGACGGAAGCAATCTTCCGAACAGGCCTTCCATTGATATGCTTGGTATAACTATAAGTGACCAGCTCAGGTACGGGGGCTCCATCGAAGCCAGAGTAAAGTTGGCCTCTCAGAAGCTGGGCGTACTGTACAGGGCCCGCAGATACTTTAATAATACACAACTGCTGACCCTGTACAAATCGCAAGTGCGCCCTACTGTCGAATTTGGCAGTCATCTCTGGTCCGGAGCCCCTAAATACCTGAAAAAAAACCCTTGACTCTGTGCAAAAACGGGCGGTCCGTTTGATAGATTCCCCAATCTTAACAAACGGACTGCGATCTTTAGAGCACAGGCGTCAGGTATGTATGCTGTCCTTGTTCTATCGGTATTACAATGGAAGATGCTCTGAGGAACTAGCGTCATTGATCCCTTCGGCACCGGTGCGTAGTCGGGATACACGCCAAACGCGCGCCCAACATTTGCACACAGTTGAAATTTGTCACATGAGAACGGGTCGCTTCTACAATTCGTTCTTAAGTTCAACAGCTCGGCTGTGGAACGAACTTCCGGCCTCTGTGTTTCCTCCCTCCTACAACATGGGACTCTTCAAGACCCATGTTCACTCCTTCCTCTCCACAAAAAGACCCTCCACACAGCATCCCCAAAGATGACATAGGCCTCGAGGGAAATTATTTTCTTCAGGTCCTCCTGTGTGGAGTTAATATAAAAAATAAAAAAATACGAAGAGGACTTGAAAACTAGACTGAATAGGTCTGTTGTTATCTAACATGACGTTTCCAGATTTGCCTACCAACACCGAGGCACCCAAATCCCTCATAATGGAACGAAGATGTCGAATAATAATAATTTTTGTTTGTATATTATGTTATTACTATAATAATACGGACATTTAATAAATAAAAGATTAATCATATCTTTCATTTTTAAAAATATATATTTTTGCAAAATTGAGACCTTGATCAGGTTTTCCCTTAGCACCAGAGTGGAAACTCTACCAATAACGTACCGTGACGAGTAATATATAATCCGTATAATGTAGTGTACAAGTGAGGGAAATGATTTGAACTGAGCATATTGCTTCTCATTTTTGGATTTATCTACACTACTTCACATGAATTATTTAACTGCATAACATTTATTGAAAAAGTCATATCGCGTTGTGAAGTACGAGTATTTTGCGATGGGGTTTATTTGGTAATATTCATAAAACTTTTCTGAATTATTCATTAGTTTTGACGGTATTCACAGATGTATGAGAATTATCATAAAATAAAATATGTAATTAATTTTTTATTTTATCATAGGAACCTAAATAATAATTTGGGTAATTTGCATGGCGCCATTTTTAGGGGAAAGTTACCTCAAGGGCGCTCTGCAAATATGACGTCCTAGGCTCTGTATTATTGTGTACCTAGAGACAGATACAGATAAGAATAATTACATAGCAGTTCACTTTGAGTCGATTTTGCACTACTAGTCCTAGGGAAGTTAAAAAATTCCAACGTAAAAAACATAGTTTAAAAGAAAAATAAACAATAAACAATAAACAATAAACAATAAACAATAAACAATAAACAATAAACAATAAACAATAAACAATAAACAATAAACAATAAACAATAAACAATAAACAATAAAACAATAAACAATAAACATAAACAATAAACAATAAGCAATAAGCAATAAACAATAAACAATAAACAATAAACAATAAACAATAAACAATAAACAATAAACAATAAACAATAAAAAATAAGCAATAAACATTAAACAATAAGCAATAAACAATAAACAATAAACAATAAACAATGAACAATAAACAATAAACATAAACAATAAACAATAAGCAATAAACAATAAACAATAAACAATAAACAATAAACAATAAACAATAAACAATAAACAATAAACAATAAACAATAAACAATAAACAATTAACAATAACCAATAAACTGTAATAATTATAATAAGTGTTTTATTATCTTCCTTTTGTAACAAATAGAGATAATGATTTCCGCACTGGGATCTCCCATGTTGAGGATTTTATTTATTTTTTATTAAAATTTAGTGGTACGAATAATATGAAGTAATGTTTATATACAAATCCAGCCTGCGTATGTTTGTGCTCGCAAAACTCGAAAAGTATTCGACCGATATTGCTGAGAATTTCAAAATTTGTTCTTTGTGCCAGGAGTGTTCAGAAAGTTGCTAGGAGTGGTTTAAATGGTAGAAGAATTCGGGGACGCCCAGAAAATACTTAACGCAATATCTTTCTGTTGAGATTATTTTATTAATTTTGCCAGGTATGACGATGTGGAACCTGTTAGAAAAAGAACGAAATTACACAGAATGCAGTAGATATAAAATCACTTAGACATGTATGTGGTAAAACGTAATGAGTAAGATTTAAAAGGGCACTTAGATAGGTTGGGCATGTAGAACGAATTATCGAAGAAATGATTGTAAGGAGACTATATGAAGTGAAAGGTACAAGAAGTCGGGGACGCCCAAGGAAGACCATGAAGCGATGTCAAGAGCCAGAATAACAGAAGGGTATGTGTCAGACGATGTATATATGTACGATGTATATAATATTGTAAAAAGAATTTTATAATAAAGTAAATTTTATACACACTTCTTTCGTTTGTTTTCCAAAGACAATAAAAAAAGAACAGTATGTAAAATTCTGAATAAGGGCAAACAATAACAGTTTTCAGGATATTTGCATTGCCCAACAAATACGAGTGGCTGTATTATGAATATTGCGTTCTGCTAAATATTTTGATCCTCTCACTCAGGAAAATATCACGTTCAAAGTATTAAAAAATACACAATTGAAAGGATCGAAACGATAGTTATGAAATGCAATGATAATAATGAAAGGGGAACTAAATGCATCAGGATTATATTACTAGCCCTCGATTTAATCAGAAGATTGAGATGAACAATAAATGATTTCAAATATACGATGTTGTTTTAATTTAAATAAAATAAATAAGTTTTAAACACGTGGGGTGGCTTAAGGACTCCAGAATGGAAGGTCAATCGAAAAAAAAATAATATGAAATGATAATACATATTGCTAATGCGTAGTGAATACTATAAATATGCCAATGTACGTAACTAATTTGCCAGTACTCACATATTCTGATTCCGGTAGTACAATATTTTTTTTTATTTAAGATTATTTATCTAATTATTTACACATATAACTTGTTGATGTTTTTTTCTCTTTAAAAGTTCTTAAATCACTAACTCCAACCTCAATCCATTGTTTATAAGTAAATATAAAAAGTAACCAATTAAAGCAGAGGTACGTAGAGGTATACGTTATTTTGGTAATTATTTACCTACGACTACCGTTTGAGAAAATATTCCGTACATGTTAGGTTAGGTTGGATTAGGTAGAATTAAATCACAAACCAGTCTATACAAACCTAGCGTAGCCCACAAACTACTTAAAAACTGGGATATAACTCTAAAGGGGACGCGAGCAGGCGTTATTAAAGGGGCAATTTTTTGTAGTAGTAAAAACGGTAGTCGTAGGTAAATATTTACCGTTATTTTTATTTAATTAATTGTAAATATCGTTTTTAACCTCTTTATTTTCCTCTCTCGGAATACGTTTGTCATGGTTCAATGAACTGTTTGTGATTGCGTTCAATACGATATCCACAGAATGTGACATTTTAAATTATCCCAACCGTAACCTAGCCTAACCGTAACCTAACCGTAACGTAACCAATCATGAACATAATTTGGCGAACTAATATTCAAGTTCAAGATAGTTATTGTTTATCACACAAAAAACTTTAGACCGACATTTTTTCATATCTCTATCTAATACCGTAATAATCCTAGGTCGTATATATTTCTATCTCACCGTGGACATGTCCGAAAACTTATTAAAATATTTTTTTATGATAGTAAGCATAAGTCATAGATGACCTGTTTACCTCCTTTGTTTGTTTAGCAAAGAGAAAGAAAGAAGTTGGTTTTGGGACAAAATTTAAAGTGACCCACGGTAGGTACATACAATAGCTTCTAATAATAACTAATCATCACTCATTATAAGATTTTGTCAATTTAGGTACTTATTTTTCTATATTTGTTTGTCTATTCTTAAATTGGGTCACCTTTAAGGATTAAATTATGCTGTTAAAAAAAATTTTCTTCCATATTTAAATTAAAATATACGTTTTTCGACTTGTGTAGATTGTGTTTATGCAAAACATTTTTTTACTACTTTTCCAGGTTAAGAATAATCTACCTTCACAGTAAGCGGAAAATGTTGCTACACGGAGAAAAATGAGTATTGCTAATTTATTAAGGAAATCTCTAAATTATTGCTATTCCGGTTACAAACAGGATTACAGGCCGTTTCCTGATAAATTTTTAGTTAATTCCTGCTATATCGCAGCCGTATTCATGCACCTGCATTTGACATGATATAATGACGAAATGCGAAAATATTAGAACTTTTATGAACACATTTTGAAAATATATTTTAGAAAAAAATTATCAAAAAACCTATTAATTCATTCGTTAAAGACCTGTAATCCCGTTTTTAACCAGATTTTCAATAATCTGAATAGATTCTTAATAAATCCGAAATACAATTTTTTCTCTGTGTAGTTTAATTAATCTAGTTTGTAATAATTGAGGACTTAGCCAGCCGAGGAATTGAACTCACGATGTCTGGATGTTTTCCGGTTTATTTATTATGTTTAAAAAGGTGTCTTTCGCTTGTTAGTTCCCTAGTTCGTTCCTAGTTAGTTATACTATAAAGTTACTATTATTCTTTCGTACTACTGCAACAATGTAGACTTAAATACGTCAAACCAGCTGTTTTATTCGTACTTCATTTGATAGTTTAATTTTTTATTAAAATTCCCATCTCACCGAGAAACAAACAGCATTTCGTCTTGCTTACGTCTATTTATTTTTACTGCCGGGAAAGGGTCAGCAAGTATTTGCATTAATGAAATTTAAATTTTCCCAGCTCTAAACTTTTATGTAAGAATACCGCATAAGAGTCCCAATTACAACAAGCTGGAGCCAGTGGGACTTGGAATCCTTGATTGGGGTATACTGTGAAGCTGAAGGTAGTTGGGATTGGAAGGGGATGGTATAGAGGAAGGTGGGGAATTACCTGAATTTTCAGATCTGCTCACTAAATACCGCTCGTACCATTTCGTGCAATTTCTCGATTCTGAATGGTTGTCTTTCACCAGGAGATCTAGCACGGACGATCTATAAAGCCCTATGTAAACACGGTATAAGACTAAATTCGTCATCTATGGTCTGCAAGCGATATTTGCGAGCACGGTCAACAATTGATAAGAAATATTCCGACCGACCTCACTAGTATCAGCAGATAGCAGATAAGTGAAGATATGTTGATCAATAGATAATCTCATTATAAAAAATATATATGTACATTATTGTCAAAACACTGATACATAATTTTTTAAAGTCCATACAATACAAAAACACAAATTTATAACCTCTGAACACAATTGTCAATTCTGTATTAATCTGTACTTTATTTATCAATGCTATCGATTATTTTCTAATCATCCAACTATATTATAAACTTTTAAACTACCCTTCCCATTTTTTCTACCTTACAACTCCTGTGGTGATCAGTCATTTTATTACTACTATCTGGCTGTTATTTACTTTACCGGTTTTGTTTTATATTAAGTACTAAATTATAATATGAACTAAACTTGTCAATTTGACTGGCCTAAAACAGGATCCATTCCTAGTTGGCTAGTCAAAGTTTCCGCATGTTTTATTGTATGATTTTTATATGAAATAAATTTATTATTATTATTATTAATATTATTATAACGTTAGTATTTCAATTCAACATTGCCAAATTAGTAATATTTTTACGTAAACGTATGACGTTTAAAGTTTCGTATTATCTATGAATTGACGTTTTGTCATTGTTGCTAGCGTATATCAATGTATGATTTATTGTGTTATCAATATCAGTTTAGCTATCACTAGCACGCCCGTGCTTGGGAAATCGGTATGAAATCGTCGGTGGTTACGCCTATCGATCTGATACTGTAAAGTTATCGATTTTGCTAGACTCCCAGGGCTATTAATTAAGCATTTATTTATTTATTTTCACATATACGGCACAACATGTGCCATTCACTATAACATAGTGTTATTAAAAGTTTCGAAGAATTACGATATGCATCGTCTTATTTGTTGCAGATTCCATGCAGTCAAACCAATGACGCTTTATGAATTTATTTAGTCTCAGGAACGCATCTTGTCTTTTATAATCAAAGGCAGTATTATGATAGAAAATAAACTTTGTGGACCTCCAGAATGAATATTAAAATTGCTTTACAAACAAGAAATGATAACCAGAGAGCGCATTACCAATGCAAAACCCATTCCAAGACGTTAGAAGGCTCTGAACAAATATAAGGAGACACATTTGCATTTTAATACAACGTCAATAATCCCACAAGTCAAAAGCATAATATAATTCATACATTCGTTTTAAATTAAGAGCGACTATAAAAACTAATGTAGTCATCAGGGGGTGAAATAGATAACTTCAGAAAGGCGTAACTACCGACGATTTTATACCGATTTCCCGAGCACGTTCGCGCTGTTGATAAAATACTTCAGAACGCAATAAATACGAAATCGAAATACGCTGGCAACACTATTGTCTATTACAAATCATAATGTCAATACATTACTAAACGTAAAATGTCATACAGCATCGCAGAAAAATCAATATATTGAAAATGTTGAATTGAAATACTTACCTAAGTATACAGTTCACATTTACTTTAGACATTACAAAATTCGTTAGTTAGCGAGGTCTTTATTCACAACTAGTTATATGTACAAATTTCGTTTCTCCAAACCTAAAGCTTAAATTCCAAAGCTTAAATCTTGAAGCACAAAACTTGGTGAAAGGTGCTCAAAGCATAAATACCTGATTTCAAATCTTCAAAGGAAAAAGCTTAGGTATTAAAGCTGAAAGCTCAAAGCTTAAAGCTCAAAGTATAAAGTTTTAAGCTTAGAGCGTTGCTTGCTAAACATCAAATCCTTTTAAACAGGTTTTATTTTGTTTCCCTTGTGGTGTTATTTCACCAACATGGCGCTATATAACTAGAAAGTATTATTATTAGAAAGTTGTAAGGAGTAGAAATTTAACGAAGGACAAAAACATTATAAAAACATTATTACTAAGGATAATAATTATTCCTTGCTATCTAAATAATACTGACACTGTTTTCATGTGAAAATCCGTGTGAAATCTTCAATGTCTGATTCCTTGTATTTCAACACATCGGATCTTAAGAATTCATTCTATAGAATGCGATATTACATCTCCTAACTTTTACCCCCAGTTTTCAGAAACCTACATGCTTCCCTGTTACTTCCTTGTCGGGCTATACAACTTTAAAGAGGCGTGTGCCAATACGCAAACATTACAAGTGCCATCCGTATCTACGCCACCTTATGATCTCCTGGTACGGCCAACCCGCCGTCAGAGACCGACTGTCCCAGGTTCCGGGAAAAGGGAAATTTCAGGAAGTCTCTGTCCCCATTTTGTGTCCCATTCAAGCCCTTTTATGGCAGGTGATAAGATTTGAAGTAGAAGTGTGTTGTTGGGTGTCCATTTTTTCCGAATTGAGCTCAATTTTTTATACTTCTGGTGAACAGATAATCAATTTCTGTTGAAATATTGATATTTAGTTAACACATCTAAAAAATATACATATACATATGGAAAAATGGACACCCACTAACACATATTTTTTCCGACTTTATGTCAGGGTTAAATCTTCCCAATAGGAAAAACTAAACCCACACACTTTTCCACAAATGATCATCTAGTCAATCCGCATTATGCAAGTGCATTATATAAGCAAAATAAATACAAAACAATACAAGAACAACACGTCAACTCACCAGAGATCAAATGGAAAAATAATTCACCGACTCCAGATATTTTCATATCAGAGGGTTCGGCTCGGTAGAACTTCTAACAGGGCCTATAAATCCTACTGATCCCTCAACATAAATATTTAAAAAATCTTTCGTAATCCTACATGTATTTAAAATGACTGATTTTTGCATTTTTATTTATAATTTTTTTGATAGATCTAAAACGTCTTAAATTTTTAATGAGAGAGCTAGGTATAATGCCAGTAGCCGAAATAACAAATGGTAATATTTTTATATTCTGAGAATGCCAAATTCTTTTTATCTCATTTCCTAAAGCTGTGTATTTTCTTATTTTTCATTAACAGATTTTTGAATATTACAGGAATTTGAATATCGCGACATCGATGATAAAGATTTTTTTATTTATTTTGTCATGTAAAACTATATCTGGTCTATTACGACTAATCGTTCGGTCTGTTAGTATAGTTTTATCATTATATATTTTTGATTTGATTTGATATGATTTGATTAGTTATACAAGGTGAGGCATAATGTGAATGTGCCATAATTTTTACACTTATATTATAGACAGATAGAGAATTAGTTAATTAATCAAAGCAATGGAGCCATACGCACC
This sequence comes from Hesperophylax consimilis, assembly GCF_061612785.1. Taxonomy (NCBI): domain Eukaryota; kingdom Metazoa; phylum Arthropoda; class Insecta; order Trichoptera; family Limnephilidae; genus Hesperophylax; species Hesperophylax consimilis. The sequence goes on from NC_142849.1 coordinate 30,082,308, forward strand.
TGAAAAATGTGGAATTATTGTTACTGCTTATTTGACAAATTTCCAGTCTGTTGTTTTAACGCAGTGTGAATCACCGGAGAATGTACTGATTTAGTGATTTTATTAAGGAGGCCTACGGCATCACTGTAACCATAACTGGTGAGCGCTAGACAGCTAGAGCGACAGATGTTTGACGAGTTTTTTGCCGCAAGTTGTTAAATTGGATCTCGCGAATTGTTGATTTCAGCAGGACGAAGCCTTCGCTCGATGGACATTTTTAAACACCAGTTTCCGTGCCGTGTGATCTCCCGTTTTGGCGATTTGAACTAGCCGGCCAGATCGTCAGATTTGACGGCGCCAGATTTCTTCCTTTAAAGCTTTTTGAAATCTCGAATTGACTACAAAAAACCTTGCGGGTCTTGAAAGCCAACATTGAAGAAGAAATTAGCAATTTGAAGCCAGATGTTTTGCGAGCTGACGACGAGAGTGAGAATGACGGATATCATTCTTTTAACTTCATTTCATTAATTTTACCCCTTCAAATAAACTTTCCATGAAAACAGAGCCCATTTTTTTATTTCAATCATAATGGCAGCCAATTTACATTTTTTAATTTTAATTTTTTTTTTTTTTTATTACTTTATTTATTTTCATTTCTTTACACATATTATACATATTAATAGATAGTATATAATAACACAATATATAATACCAAATAGTATACACAAGAAATGAAAACCCACTAAGGCACTGCCTGAGTGTGGGTAATATAAAACGATTACTATATTTCAAGTACCTAAAGTATAATATACATTAGTAGAAAAGTTATTTTTTGTTTATAGTTATTATAAAAAGTAAAGAGAAAACATTATGTACAATAGTTTATAAAGTTTCAGCAAGTGAGTTGTAAAAAGGATCAATAAATTTATAGTAAAAGCGTTTCAATATCTGCCTCATTTAGCCATAATTTTACCTCTTTAATATATTCTATCTTTTTATTTATCATTTGAGTTTGTAGTGGTAGAAGGTTAAATGTACGAGGACCAATGAAACTGCTATATGTCTGCATTAATTTAGTATTGGTTTGGGGGGTGTAAAATATATTATTTGTTCTTTTGCTCATTCTGTTTTCATTTATTTTATAATAATTTTGTCTTTAAATAAATATTTCATAGTTTGTAATATAAATAATTTACGAATGTTAAATAATTTAGATTCCTTGTATAATAGGTCGGTCGAGAATGTTTTATTTTTGTTATATATGACTTTAATTATGTGTTTTTGAATTATTTGTAGAGGCTTAATGAATGTATCAGGTGCACCACCCCATCCTATTATGCCATAAGTGATTGCAGATTGCACCAGAGAGAAGTAGATCATTTTCAATTTTTCAGCGTTTAAAATTTCCTTGAGTCTATAAAATATGTAGGTAAGATATCTTAGTTTAGAAGTGGTTTGATTAATATGTAATTTCCAATTAAGATTAATATCTATTGATACTCCTAAATATTTTATATTTTTGACATTAGCGAGTTCGTTGCACAGGAAGCACAATTCTTGATTGCAAGTTGTATTATGGATTCTAATTTTAAGGTTGTCTTTTGGTTTGTTTTTCATGTTTTTATAAAAAGGTAAGTAAAATGTTTTGCTGTAGTTTAAGACAAGTTTGTTGTATTTTAACCATTTTGAAACAAGTGAAATACATACAGTTGCTTTCGAAAAAGTTTCTGTCCAATTATTACCATCCACTATTATTCCCGTGTCATCGGCGTAAGAAACAATTTTACCAGGGATTTCAAAATTACATAAATCATTAATATAAATTAAGAATAAAATCAGGCCAAGAACAGTTCCCTGCGGAACTCCGTTTTTTATCTGTGTCTCTGAACTATAATTATTCCCAATTTTTGTTTTTTGTGTTCTGTCTTTAAGATAGTTTGATAGTAATTTTAGTGTGTCTTTTTTGAAGCCCAGTCGAGTTATTTTTTTAATGAGTAAATTATGATTAACGGTGTCGAAAGCTTTTCTTAAATCTAGGAATATGGCAAGACATTTCTTTTTTTTATCGATAGATGTATAAATATTTTTTGTCAATTCATATATGGCATCCTCAGTGCTTAGATCTTTACGAAAGCCGTATTGGTTTTTCGATAGAATTTTATATTTTTCTAAGTGTTCAATGACTCTAAATTTGATGCATTTTTCGAATATTTTTGATAGGTTTGAAACAAGGGATATTGGTCTGTAATTGTCTAATTTATGCGTATCCCCAGATTTATGAATAGGTATTATAGTGGAGATTTTAAATTGTTCTGGAAAATGACCATCTTTGAGGCATATATTAAAAATATGTTGTAATGGCGTTAATACATGTTGTTTTATTATAAGAACATTGCTTTTGGACCACCTTGTAATATTTCGAACTTCTGACATTTCCCATTCATTCTGATGGCAGTATGCTACACTAGCGCCCCCAAGCGGCATGAGCGGTTTACTTTCATTCAATTTAATGAATTTTTAGCATGATTATGCCATACTATACTAGCGCCTCTAGCGGCCAGAGTTGCAAGCTAATACTGTTAAATACCACGAATATTTACGGGATGGGGTATTTAGTATCATCTATTCGTAACAAACAAAAGAAAAGCGCATATAATATTAGCTTTTATGTGTAAAATAATTTTGTACGCATTTTATATTATTTCCCATAATGCCTTATGGTTCAGCACTAAACCAGATGGTAAACCGACCCGTTATTATTCCTGTCTCGTTCTTGCCCTTACGTCAGTCTGCACGTCAGCTCAACCCTTGATTTGTACCCGGAGCACAGAGAGCGCATCGGGTGATATTGTGAAATGCCTTACGTTATAGGGAAAGCTCGTGTTGTGAAACGCGCCGATGTAATGCTCATCTGCGTTCATTTCTGCCCTCCTGGTATCACGGAGTTGGAATTAGGAATATGATGCCATCTTTTGCTGAAGAAAATTGTAAAAAAAACTAATATTTCAATTTTGAAATACAATTTATATTATAGGTAGATTCTAATTTTGAAAATTATACTAAAATTAAAAGCAAATCTGGAGTTCATTGAGCCAGAGTTACAGACGCACACAGCAAAATTTGTATTGTTTATAGCGCGCATCGTAGCACTTTAAAATATCAATTTTGTAAAATAATTTTCGATTGAATATGTATTAATTTATCGCTTTATTACAATTCAATTCTAATCTTGAGAATGACACTAAAATTTAAAGCGAACTCGAGTTCTAGAGTTCATTGAACCAGAGTTACAGATAATTTACATTAGGAACCTCACAGGAGGAACTGAGGAAAATAAGAAATTGAGAAAAATAAAGAATTGTACATCACAGCGGTGATCTGCATAAGCTTCGGTAATAGACTCGATTTAAACGCAGTTATTCACTATACAAGTTTTCTTAAAAAAATGGCAATGTATGATAAATTGTTGCGATAGCCAGTGCCATCGCAACAATTACACATCAGTATGTGTACTCCACATTATTAGACAGTCACAGGTAATTGGGTAGAGGAAAGCCGGAACATGTGTTAAAGGGAGATGCGTCAATAAAAATACTTTAGTAATATGTATCAAACCCATTTCTTGAAGGGTTTACAAATTGAAGAAAAGCATAAAACATTGTTATTATTAGGTAACCTATTATTAATTTTAACTCGACCGTTAGGCATTTTATCTGCCTGTATATTTGTTTGTACTTTCTGTTTCAGATTTAGAAAATTTGTTAAATCCACTTTATTATTCAAGCAAGATTAACTTTGACTAGGTGGCTGACTGACTAAGCTTTTAAAAAGGTGCATACCTACCAGCCTGAATAATGTTTGAAAAAAGAATTGTCATTGAGATTGTGATGTTTCTTTTGACAAATTGTAATAACTGCTTAATTCAAATAAAAGATAAATGTTACAAAAAATATTGCACGATTGAGTAGGTAGTTATGTACTCGTAAGTACCTACTTACAAATGATTTTCAGAGAAAGTTTTGGTATTGATTTATCAAATAAGAGAAATTAAATAAAACCTTTTTTGTTAAAACGTATTAGCATCGTTTTTCCAACGGTTCATTGCAAACGTGCTCTAATTCGCGAACGCTTTAGTACAGGAGAACAGAAATTCACAGCGTTAATGCAGTAGTTTTTTTTACCAGTATTTCAAATTAATATTACTCGGAACACGATAATGTATGTACCTACAGGTAAATCATTTAAAAGATACTCTCGCTTGTGTAGTGGTGTACTGCATGGAACAAAAAATAGGAAGCTGAAGAATGAAAAAAAGAAAGCATCAACATAACATGTCTAACTAAATCTCTACTATTAATTTAAACGTAATTGATAAACGTTACTTCGCAACCAGTATCTTCGGGAGTTTGCTGAGTAAGAGGGGATTTCGGTACTCTAGTTGTGCCCAAATACAATCGAACGTGTTTTCTTCAAGAGGAACGGCTGCGTGACCTTTTTCACGCAAAAGTAAACTTTGGATTTCAGATCGAAATTTCCTAACCAAACTGAATAATTATTATTTTAAATCAAAAGGTATAGCTAATATCTAGTACGGATATGTGTTTTTTTATTTGTGCTCTCATTTTTCTATAATAATTTGTGAGTTCCATTTTGCACGATTTTGGGGCAACTTTTTAGTAAGTTAATTGTAATTATTAAAAAATATTCTTGCCCTCCCTGCTGTTTCAATATAAATAAAAAATTTAAAAAAGATAAAACATCGTAAAAAGGCGTTTTTCGGGTGGAAATTTTAATTCATATTTGACAAATTTGTGCTCGTTGTTGGTGTAACCCCAAGTTTTTTTAAAGTTAAATCACATTTAATACGATTATTATTCAATGTTAATTTGTTTATTTATTTATTTTGTAAGAAACAAACAGCTTTTATATAATATACAATGATAGATATAAATATACAAGTTAACTGAAGTCAAGCCACAGAAGTTTCTTATGTTAAAATGCATTAGAAATGAAGTTTTAGTATCTTAAAATTAATTTGGTGTTAAAGGAAGGGGAGAGGAAGAGGAAAATAGGAAGAGGATAGGAGATGCTGCCGATATATTCCACACTCTCATATTAGTAATCGATCGTACGCATTACTTCATATTGATATTTCTTTAGGTTATTACCAAAAATGTCAAAGTTCTAAGGAGAATATAAAACGCCAATGAGAATGGTAGCCGAAGTCGAGGATGCCCGAGGAGGACATGAAAAGATCAAGAGAATCAGATTTTTTTGTTACTGCCTTATGTTTTGTATTTTAGAAATTTTATTTAAAGTTCTGCCAATAAAAAAATGATAATAATAATTAACTTTTTCAAGACTTATACCAATATTAGTGTGAACTTAACTTTATATTATTGACTAAATAAGACAAAAATGATTTTTAATTTTGATTACAAGGTATGTAAACTCAGTGTACTATAGTGATAATGTTACAAAAATGGCATTATTGATGTTGTTGTAGATGAAAACGTCTTCTTCGAAATTTCGGTTCACCGAAGATTTTCAGGAAATCCGTGCGGCGCACGACGCAACTGAAATTTTCTGAAAATATTCATACAAAAAATAAATTTTATAAAAAAAATAAAAAATCGTTTTGGAATAAACAACATCAATAATATTGAATTTTTTACTGTAAAGAGTGTTTGTTTTTAACTTTTGTAGATATTCTTGTAATATTAGAGTTGGTACTTTTTGTTTAGCTTGTTTTGCACTATCCGAAAATCAAGCATTCAAATCATTTTCTTAGTGTTGCCCCGAATTATTGATTTATTTTGTTAGAAACAAACAACTTTTACATAATATAAAATGATAGATATAAATATACAAGTTAACTGAAGTCAAGCCACAGCAGTTTCTTATGCTAAAGTTTCTTATTCATTGGAAATTAAGTTTTAATATCTTAAAATTAATTTGGTGTTGGAAAGGGAGAGGAAGAGGAAAATAGGAAGAGGATAGGAGATGCCCCCGATACATTTCGTATTCTCATATTAACAATCGATCGTACGCATTACTTCATATCGATATTTCTTTAGGTTATTACCAAAAATGTCAATGCTGTAAAATGTTGTATTATATTGTGCACATATACGAGGAATTGGGGAATTTTTTCGAATGTTTGTTCTACACGAGGGTAAATAAAATAAATCAGATTGTCGGGTTGATCTCGACGGAATATGAAGATTTATTAAATTGGTAAGTTCTGGTGAGTCCAGACCATTATTTAGGATTTTAAACAATAAGATTTGATCAAAAATTGGACGTCGTGTTTGGAGGGAGTTAAAATTATGAAATTTAATTGTTTCGGTATAATTTGAGAAGTGTAAGTTTAGTTTATAATTTATGTGATTAATTTTTTTTTTAAATTTCTTTCTATTCTTTCGATATGGGCTTGGTATAAAGGAGTCCAGATCAGTGTACAATGTTCCAGGTGCGGGCGAATATATGAGGTGTAAAGGGAATATAGAGTGTTTATGTTGTGAAAGGGTTTTGCTATGCGAATTATAAATCCCAGCATTTTATTGGCTTTGTTAATGATGTCATCAGTGTGTTGGATAAAGTTTAATTTAACATCCAGTGTTACCCCAAGGTCCCTGATATATTTTACTTCATTGTTGTGTGTGCCGTTTAGTGTGTATACAAAGGATATTTTATTTTTATTACGTGTAAATGTTAATTTATTGAATTTTGCGATGTTAATAACAAGTTTGTTTAATTCGCAATAGTCAAAGAGACCATTGAGGTCATCTTGAAGTTTAATGCAGTCGTTGATTGATTTAATAACTAAGTATTTTTTTTATCATCTGCATATGCTAGGTAATTAGCATGTAAAAAACATTTGTGAATATCGTATATACACATTAAATAATTATGATTGTACCAGGATATAATATAACCCTTTGTTGCAATCTTTGGTAACAAATATAATAATTCCTAATGTTGGTAGTGCTGGAGAAATGAAATATAATCCTAGCTCCAGCAATAGGGTTTTTAAAATTGTGAATACCGCACAAGAGTCACAACTGCTCTCAACCATCCGGAGCCAGTGAGACGATGGCATTCTCAATTATGGTTGTTGAGAGTTTGAGAGGCCGAATGTTGTGGGAGGAGAAAGTGATATACTATATGTATTCTGGTCTAGTAATGTGTAATTTCTATCACCTAAGAAATTCTAAAAATATAGTACTATAGGATTCATATGTCTTATACTGATTTATAAATGTGGAAATTCTAACTATACAATTGTAAATGTTCTCCAAAATGTCCTGGAAAGAATCTCAGACTTGTGATGTCCCGAAAGAAACCATTCATCTGTTCTGAATGCAATTACTAATGTTATTCATACTGACCCTGGAAATAAATTACATCTTTGCGATTCTTTAAAGGATAAAGAAACCATCCTGTCACTTCGAATGCAATCAACAATGTTCTCAAAATTTGTTTTGACAGCATCGTCAGTACTAAATACACAATTTGGCTGTCCTGAAACGGGAATCCTTCCCAGTTGGACAGACAAAGGTTCATTTTGTTTTGAATTGTTTGTAGTTTATATATATATAAAATAAATACATAAAAATAAATAAATATATTATTCAAATAAATAAACAGTTAAACCAAAATTAATCAAATACAATTTACTTACGCACGGCTGGATTTGAACCCGTGACTTCCGGATTACTAGTCGAGAACATTACCTTTCGATTTTCTATAAAACGGCCCAGATACGATTTCATATCGAACAAGGTAACGTATCACGCATAAAACCAACCTTCTTGTATTGGTTATATTCACTCCTCTTTCAATAATTATCCCGGTTAAGATTTTACATTAAACAAGGTAACATGTCACGCTTATCAACAGTTCTATTCCCTTGTCTCTCAATAATTATCCCAGTTAAGATTTTACATTAAACAAGGTAACATGTCACGCTTATCAACAGTTCTATTCACTTGTCTCTCAATAATTATCCCAGTTAAGATTTTACATTAAACAAGTAACATATCACGCTTATCAACAGTTCTATTCACTTGTCTCTCAATAATTATCCCAGTTAAGATTTTACATTAAACAAGGTAACATGTCACGCTTATCAACAGTTCTATTCACTTGTCTCTCAATAATTATCCCAGTTAAGATTTTACATTAAATAAGGTAACACGTCACGCATAAAACCAACCTTCCTGTGTCTGTTCTCGTCTCTCAATACGACCTATGACAGGTCTTATACAAACCTAGTATAAAGTATTTCAACTATAGTTACACTGGTATATATTTCTTTTGAATTATGCATTGTCTTACAGCACTTATATTGATAACTGCATCACTTGAAATAGTGTTTTTATTTACACATTAATTGTTCTTTAATTTATTGCTATTATTATTCTGTTTATCACTGTACGCTTGTAATTCAATTACCACTGTATTGTAGAAGCCATTATATGGCGTTTGAATAAATAAATAAATATTGATAGATTTTATATTGAACTAGGTAACATGTCTCTGTTGGTTGTACTCACTTTGTTTACAATTATAATTAATAGTCCTTGAGGGAAAGGATGTTTGTGTGCTCGTCACATGAATACGTTACACAAGATAACGTGTCAGGCATAAAAGTTTCCACAGATAAAAAGTGTCCGTACAAATCCGACTAGCTCGGAAAACACTTTGGAGATTTGTTATTCGTCTTTAAGATAGCGATCAAAGAATCACAAATAGCGGGGGAACAAATTTTCCAAAAGAGACCTCACGACAGCCGGCAAACTGCGCTTTTACTGCATTCAAACACAAGGAAAGTAGTAAAAGATTTAATGTCCCCTGTAAAATGCGTCGGCAGCCATAATTTTTGCATTTATCCAGCGATGGTCAGGACATTTAATAAGATTTAATTAAAATTGAACATCCGCGGCTAGTTTCGTGGCGGTTAGTATTCGCCGTTTGCAGCCATTATCGGATTTAAAGACGAATTATTTAGAATTTAGGGGGGTACTTAAATAACACGTCATTTTAATTTCATTACATCTATTTGAATTTAGAATTTGCTTTCTTGAATGATTGAATGAATGAAGAAATAAATTAATTAATGAATTAATGAAACGGAATCTTGGAAGTAGAAATTAACCCACTTTACGACATCCTATCGTGCTGAAACTCGGCAGATAGACTCGCTGTCAAAGACAATGCATTCTATCAAAACAATGTTTATAAACTTTTTTTTGGAAGTTTAAGGAACTAAAACAAAAAAAAAATCATAATATTACAAGTACAGAGGAATTATAAATATTTCGCAATTATATAAAAAAGCAAGTAGAAGTTTTTTTTGTAAATTGAAAAACATTTTCTATTTTTTACTAAAAGTAATGCATGTATCCGAGAGCACGTCTGAATCCATCATGTTTTGATTTTGATATATATATACCTATATATATATAAAAACAACAACAAAAAAAATAAAAAAAATAAAATAAATCTAAGAAACTAAACAAATAATACCTCACACACAAGCAATTGCTTATTATGGGAGAACATTGAAAAATAATAAATATTAATCATAATATCTTTTATCTTATTTCTAGTGAAATATATATATGTATGGATCATCCAGAATGCGACTTTTACATATTGCTCAATAAAATTTAGCCTTCAGGCCAGTTCCCACAGTTCGTATTTTCAAAGTTAGCGTAGTTTCCCACATTTGCACATTCGACCCTACAATAAAACAATTCTTTGGCCTGGTATTTTTATAAAAATATTGTCTTGTTTGTGTTGTAACGTCAAAGAATTGTGCAAGTTTGGATTGCCAGGGTATTGCAAGGGTAATGCCCGATTATTGTTTTGTTGAGAGTTTTTCGGGTGGCTGCCCTGCGATCGGTTGGACGGACGAGCAAAAATAACGCGGGTAGGTAGATTAGGGAACAATACGAGGGACGACGATTCCGCGGTGCGCGTGGTGTTTGGCGAGAAAGAAGTGATATTGAAAATAATGAAAAAGATCGCGCGGATACCATGAACCAATCCTTCGGAGACTTTCAGTGTAAATTTATAAAACACAAAAGAGACGTTTTGACTCCTGCGCGAGATCAGCCGGTTCTTAAAGTTCGAGTGTGGTTGTTCGGTGAGATGGAAATCTTGAAGGATACAGCCTTTCCGTGTAGACTAACCAAACATAAAAACAAACGTTTTGACTCCTGTGTGAGATCGGCCTGTTCTTTGTTCGAGTGTTGTTGTTTGAATAGATTAAAATATACAATCAGTTATTTGAAATAAAAAATGGTTTTATTTGTGAGTGGTTTTGAAGGGTAATTCCTTGGAGACTATACTGGATTACCAAGCATGCTGTCGAGGTGACGCAAAGATGAAGCATCATTGTCGCTTTAAACGTTCAATGGATGCTGATTAATTGAGGATGGCTTCGCACACTCCATCCCACGAATCTCTACCCGGAGCTAACTCATACGGATTTCGTGGAGACCTGTCGTCCTGCTCACCGCTGGCGGACTCTCCAAACACCTTCTAACATGATCAAGGTTCTTCAATGCTTTTATACATTATGTCTCCTTGCCTTAGCCCCATAATAGCCCTGGTGATTGACAAGGGTCCATGCTCATCAGACGGGACATCAGACGTGACAGTGTATAATTTATGATTTAAGAATTCGTGACATTTTACTTCAAGCGGCGGCAGCTTTCAAATAGAGCTGTTCACTCTCTATTTTATGATGACCCTAGTTAAACCATTATGCCTAAAAATATTTTCCAATACCTTTCCCACCCCTGTCCCATAGTAATAAAAGCCCCAAATAAAGATTCATCTCCCTTAAAATAATCCCTTTAAAATATTTGTATTGTTTAAGTCACGTCTGTATTATTTAGGATAGTTAAGTGCATTATATTTTATGTTTTAGAATGTTGTTTGTGGAACAACTTTATTTTTGTAATATGTCCTTCAAGAATTTAGTTAAAAGACAGATACCTCCCAGAAAAAGACAGTGTTGCTATAACTGATAGGTACAGGCGTACCTAGGCAGGAGCCAGTGTTGCTATAACTGGTAGGTACATGCGTACCTACGCAGTCAGTCGTGAGATAATTTCTAGGTTTATGTAAACCTAGGGAAAACAGAAGAATAAAGGAAACTAGACCTTCATTTCTTTCAGTTTAAGTTTGAGCAGAGGAAAATAAGATCCTCTGCAATTATATTGTGATTTAATAAATTTATATGTCAAGAAGAAGAAGTGTTTTCCTGCATTCCATCTGACGGCGTGTTCTCGTACCACGATAGCAGAAACAATGTATATCACAAAAAAATATATATGTATATATATTTTTTTCTTTATTTATAAAATATATTTGAATACAGGTTTTTACATGCTTTTCGACTACAACACTAGACACATGTCCGTATTATGGTAGTCGAATATTATTATTACGATACTAAATGGTTTATGCCATCGCTTGCCATTACTCTTTTCTCTCGTTCGATAAAAATTATTCTTAAGACCACTTCAATAATAACAACTTAGTGGGTTACAGAATTTAAATATGCAGTCAAGTCCTTCAATACGACCGACGATCATTATAACTTAAAAATTTACAGAATTCTGCGGAACTTGCTCGTATTCACAAGAAAGTATGCAGAAATAACTGGTAACTGCGCGTTTTCCGGTTTCATATCACCATTACGCTGGCTTCAGTTACATCTAACCTCAGTCCCTAAGGGGTGCCTTGTCTCTCCGTGGAATGATATTTACACGGGGTAAAAACACCCCCTATCTTGTTCCCATTTATGTAGGTAGTGCGGCTGGGTAGCATGAAATATCGTGGCTATTTTACTCTGTCGTACTTATAAACTACAGCTGCATAACAGCCTAATGGCTGATTATCTGGTGCTTAATATATCTGATGCAAAAATAAAGGAAGCCAAAAGTAGTGCCGTAATGTTGCAATTTTAGCATTAAGGCGATGCACTACGTAGTAATGCAAAATCATGTGTTTTTGGTTTGAAAATTTGGTCGCCTAGAATTGTTTCAGATGCTTTAATTAAATACTGCAGGTAGAATACATCTTGGCATTTAAAAGAGTCGAGTATTTTTTAGATAAGTCTTTTTAGAAGCCCAGAAAAAAAAATAATGTATAAGGCCTATGAAAACTGCGTTAAAGTTCATAATCTCTTACTTACGAACCCATTTTCGGTTATTATTTTATTGTATAATGTGGCAAATTAAGTTATTTATAAAATGATCGGAAAAAAATATTTAATCCTGAACATCTACAAAATAAAATAAAAGGATCTTTTTGGCCATGTTTTTTTCTTGCATAAATCAAAACAGGCGGATGGTGTTAAGCAGGAATTTAAACCATATCGCCATCTACGTAAGGGGTGTTATTGATAGCGGCTCGGTTTAAAATATTACACGACGTAGTGCATCGCCTTAATACATTTATATTAAATTGTGCGGTATATACACTGTATAATATTCAAAGTTACTTAATTGATGCTTTTTCTAATGACGGATTGACTTTTTATGAAAAATTGTGATGAAATATTATTTTTGTAATTTTTATCTGCTTACTGGAAAATGCATCGCTTTTCTGCCTTCATAATCTACTCACACTAGTAGTATTCTGTAAATTATTATGTTTGGTGCCATGTTAAGCCACCAGATTTTACACGATGAATAATTTACATTAATTTACTTGGTTTTTGATTCAATTTGTAAGTTTGACATCTCATTCCATCCGTCTGGGAATAATATAATTTATTTTGGAGAGCGCAAACAAAACAACTTTTGATTCAAATCTCATTCAGATTTACAATTTAGTAATTATTTGGTAATGCAATCTGGAAGTTATGTAGAATATCAAATCAGGCCTAGCTAATCAACCTCAGTAAAGTCTTGCCAACCAGAGATTAAGTACTAAAAACCATAAAACAATTGTAGAAGAAGTCGGGGACGCCCAAGAAAGACCGTGACACGATCAAGTGAATCAAATAGTAGACGAGTACGTTAGGTCTTGGCTGCGTAGCGGCCCGGATCGGGGAAGGCAGGTTGAGAGAGACCCTTTGACCCATATCGCTTGCACCGCTGTGGAGGGGTGGATTCATACGTCATACACTGACCCCTAGGTTCCTACCCACCCCTCATACCCTTTTACTTCTCAGAACTTCCTCTCCACCTTTAACTGAATTAGACCCTCCATACAGTATCGTGTCTGTATCCCACCCGGGCGTCGTGAGTTCAATTCCTCGGCTAGCTAAGTTGGAGTAGGAGTCACATTACGTGGTAGTAGGAGATTTTCAAATATTGTCAGGTTATTCATAACCCAACAAAAAAATAGTTTTTTAAATAAAAATAATTAGTTAAATATCAAGATAAGATAAACTATATAGCATTGTATTTTCCATTGTAAGTCTTACCAATTGTGAATTATAGGTGTATATTAGAATACAGAGCTGGAGTACTAGATTATTTGTGAAAAACAATATTATTTGTTACTGCAAACAAGTTTAAAAAAAAAGTTTTAAAAAAGTTTAAAGATTTTTCTGCTTTATTTATAATTAAATCAATTGCAGATAGCTATTTTCTTAACTTTAATTGAATGCTACTTACAGATATAATCTTATGACACAGTCGAGATATCAGCATTTTAAAACATTTGTAGAAGAAAATATTGAAAACGGAAAAAAAGTGCAGATGGCCCCTTTTGCCCATCAGAACGCACCAATTAACAAAGCGACTCAACTGATTAATTAGTTTGCATTGACCATTTACATTTTTAACGTCTCTTACAGACAATTTTGATGTATGTTACAAAATAGTAAAACTTCTCCTATGACCTTTTATACTTACATGTACCTCAAATTTGCATTTTTCTCCGAAATATATTGGTGCGTAACACAGAGTAAGGGACGTCCGTTTTATTGCGGATTTTAATCCAAGTATTCCCAAATATATTGGTGCGTAACACAGAGTAAGGGACGTCCGTTTTATTGCGGATTTTAATCCAAGTATTCCCAAATATATTGGTGCGTAACACAGAGTAAGGGACGTCCGTTTAATTGCGGATTTTAATCTAAGCATTCCCATCATAGCAAAAAATTGCGTTGCAACAACCTATCACGATCCAAATCTAGTAATTTACTTGCAGGGTGGTGGTTGAGTTGAAAAATGCGTTTCCACTTCGGCGTCGTTGGTTCCTATCCTTGTTAAATCCCCCATCATTACAAAAGCAACATCTTCCGCTTATAATAATAGTAAAGGGTTTTTCAATAAGAGGTGTTATTTCGATATCCAATCGTAAAAGATCAATGGTTTCGTTGCTTGTGTGGCACGTAGTGCCATCTTGTTAAAAGTAAACGTTGTCCAAATTAATACTATCCAATTCCGTCCATAAAAAAATCATTAATCATCTCTTGATAGCGCAATCCATTCACCGTAACTGTTTCTCCAGCCTCATTTTCGAAAAAGTAAGATCTAAAGACTCCGCCGGACCATAAACCGCACCAAACAGTTACACGTTGAGGATAAAGAGGCTTTTCAACGATAACTCTTGGGTTTTCCGAGCCCTAGATGTGACTATTTTGCTTGTTGACGAAACCACCGAGGTGGAAATGGGCCTCATCACTCAAGATGATTTGCATTTGATTCAGTCAAGTGAATTTTAATAATTTCAATGCGTTGTTGAAGCGTGTATCGTTCCGTTTTTATTAATGGCGTAGTTTCTACATGTCAAATGTCAAATAATAGCTTTAAAGTAACATATATCGTATTAGCGGGCTATTCAAAATAACACTTCTTATTGGAAAACCCTGTGGTAGAAGGTTTAAAAATTTGGCCAGGTAATTCGTAACCCAGGTTCTGATAGTATTCCTACGCCAACGTCTGGACGGTTTCGGCCCTCTGATTGGTCGAATTCAAATATTATGTTTCGGGTGAATTCCGCATAGCGTTCGCGCAAAATATCACGCATTAGTTCCTTGAAGATTTCAATCCCTCCTTTACCGGCCTCTGGAGTAGTTACCCTATTGGGCGACAAAGCGCACCTCTGGCGGCATAATAGCGAATTATAGTGTTTTATTTGAAATAATCCATAACAAAAACGTACAATTTTATCATTTCAAACTACCAAACTACCCTTTTAATACGCATTTAAAAAGAAAATTATTTGAAAATTATTATAAAAACAAACATTTGATTCAACTTAATGACAATAAACAACAACTCTTTGCATTTACGATTTTTAAAATATTGATATTTAATATTATTTACGTGAATAATAATTTCGCACCATTTTGACAGAACACCGATATGAAGTTCGCGCATAAAAGGCGTTTGATTGTAGGAAGTATAGGCACTGCCAACCCAATTAAAAAAACATGAAACACAATCGGAAGCTAGAAACGCTTCGTTGATTGTAAAATTAGCCAACAAATCTCTAATCTGACATGTACTTATATGTATAATAAAATGATAGGTTTGGTTATAGGTTAATTGTCGTTAGTATCTGAACTGCTAGTATTTGTCTATTTCTAATAAGGGGCATATATTTAGTGATGGAAATCAAAAATGCACGAAAAAAAAATGAATATGGTTAATTTATTAAAAAATTATTTCACATTAATCTTTAAATTTCACATTAAAATTTTTGATAAACTTTTATCAAATTCTTAACGTATCGGAACACGTGTTATTGTTGATGTGCCTGCATTTGCATTGATAATATATAATGACGAAATGCAAAAATATTATAATTTTTATGAACACTTGTTGCGACATCTAATATATTTTATTTTAATTATTAATCAACATCGTCGTGTGTGCTAATAGTTTTTGAAACATTTAAAAAAATACAGTACTTGGCAAACAATGAATGTTTAAATATTAAAATTTCAGTACATATTATATGTCACAAAAAAAACATAAATATTTTGAGGAATATAAGTTTTCTCAATTCCTCTTTAAACTTTACCATCTTCTCAATCTCAGTAACTTCTTGAGAGATAAGATTTACATCGTGATAACACATTCGTATTTTACTGAAAGTTTATTAGGAAAATTCATTCGTTAAGGGCCTGCAATCCCATTTTAACCGGATTACTAACAATTCAGAGAGATTCAAAACAAATTAGCAAAATATTTAATATTAGTAATTTTTTTGTGTTAAGTTATATTTGATGCTTCTGTTTCTAACAGAACGTCAATTAATTATTCCCTTTCCTTCTACGGTAATTCGGAGTGTCATAGATCCACTGGTTCTGGGCGGTACATCTTTAGTGTCACATAAAAAGAAAAAGCTGTAGGTGATGTCACACCTTGACTATCACCGGCAGCGCCACTCCTCCTCCTAATGAACTTGTCCGAATTAGCCGTAATTACGTACAAAGTTATGAAATTCCGTTATAACCGCCAGGAATTTGGTAAAGTTCATAACAGAAATGTTGGTAATTTGTTCGTTAACGGGAATGTTAGCCTTCACATTACACCAGTTAGTAAAACATTGCTCTCCGAATAATGTTCACTTATACCTTACGGCCGCGCATGTTCTGGGTCAGGGGCACAAAACTGCGGTCCGCGGACCAGTATTCGCGACGCGAGCTATGCAGAGTGATCGTTCATAACTTAACGTGTGAAAATTTGTTGCAAACCTCAATCGTCGTCAATCTATATCACACCTTGACGACGCAACTGTAATGCTTGGTAAATGTTTATTTATCATTTGTGTAAAATTTAAAACACGTTTATTTGTAAGAAAGATAGACTTTACTCTCTGTGACACTATTCCGCATTGTTTTTGCCGTGAGTCCACACGTAGAAAAATGACTATTGCTAATTTATTATCTCTTCAAATTTTTGGTAAGTGCAGGCGTTCAATGAATTAACGGCTTCATGATAAACTTTTAGTAAATTATGAACATATCATCATGATGCCGGAACACGTTTTCAAGGCGAATGCAAGGCGATTTGTTGTGCGAATCCAGTTGATCAAAATCAATTTGACCAACTTTAATAGATTGAGCGTACCAAAGTTGTTTTTTAAATACTTTTTTAAAATATGTGTAAATTTTTTTGTACGTTCCTTTTCCATTTCAAGATGGTGGCCGAAATTATAAATAAATTTACTCGCATTTTTTCAATATTACGGTATCTGCTTGCCTGAAGTAAGTTTAAAAAAAGAGATAGTGACGTTTCTTAGAACAAATTGTACAATTCCTTATTCGAAATAAAAAAGGTACATTAAATAAATGATTTATAAGATTTTAATAGATAAGTATTTACTGTTTTGTGTTTTTTGTAAATTTATGTAACTTAATGTGAATCAAATTTAAAAAGAATAAAGGTATTTAAGTATCTGCTTATTAATCTTATGCAATAAAATGAAATTTGGTTTTCATTTATTAAGTAAGAGAAAATCATAAAAAATCATTTTGTACGCGAGGTCGACTGTTCGCAGAACCACCAGTGATACTCAGAAATCTAAAAAAAAAATTGACTCTTTTGTGAAGTAAGCGGTCATCGTGCGAAAAAGTTTGGTACCCCTGACGGAGGCTAATTGGAAAACAAGACCGCGGAATCATCAATAACTGTTGTTGATGTCGATTGATGGCAGTTGCATTTTCCACGTCGTTTTGTTCCCCTGACATTACATGGCCGATAAAATGCCCGAGGCTGCACCGTATTTCCCAATAAGTTTGGCAAATAATTAAACATACCAATTTCGGTTGTTAGTGCGTGGGTAAGTAATGTGAAAAATTCCTGCGTAATGCGTAAATTATTCAAGCGCAATGAACTTTTAATTTTCAAAATTGAAACTACTTATTGGACCTACTTATTTATTAATATATATTATACGGTCAAATGGGCTTTTACAAATATTTACATTCACATGGGAGTATTGTTTCCTCAAAACAGTAAAAAGTCAAAGGAATCCATGAAACGTTTTGTGACTGATTCGTTTGTCTTGCTCCTCATCCAAGAATTTGATTGGCGCACCGGATAATCTTTATCATCCAGTGTGAGTTTTGTGGCCTATTTATTTTGGAGATTAAACTTTCAAAAAATTTCCTGATATATATGAAAAAATTATATGTTGGTCTTTTCCATATCGTACATATTTTTTCCTAGATCAATGGAAATTTCATCACATCACTGCACGAGAGTAGAATATATCTACGTGAGCAGTTTATTAACATGTCTGTGATTTAAGACCATCGTGGCTTACAAAAAATGATTTTGAATACGAATATCACAATTTACGCACGAAACTGTTCATTTTCTAATAAAATATAACATCTTCAATAATTAACTGATTTAAATGACAACTTAAAGCATGACTATCGCAAAAAGTATTCTGTTCTCTCAAATTTTGGTTTTAACAAATCTCATAGGTTCTGCGCACTCAGGCTGCTAGTAGATTCGCAAAGTTTGAAGGTGTACTGCTCTGGTGCTACTAGTGTGCTTTGTTTGTACCTAAGAAATATGACTATGAAGTAGCGATGGGTCGTGAATCATTTTATTAACCCTAGAAGCCTTATCTACGCCTGCGAGGCGTACACACAAAATTAAATTCTATTTCTCTTTCTAACGGTTGAAGTTAGCGCCTCGTGCTCTTAAACCAACCCAGTGGCCAACCAGAGCTCGCCGATGGTACCTGTATCACTAAGGTAAGTCCAGCCATTTTTGAGTTTTTGAGGTATGGTACGCCTGCGAGACGTATGTTTAGGCTTTGTGTAACTTTTAACTAAGATTATGTGTTTTTACTTTCGTGATTTTTTTTTCCATTTTATTTTTATTTTGGCATTGTTTCAGATAACAACATGTCACGGTCCAATGTATTAAACAGTAACGATATTTTGAAAATCTTAGACCAAAAAGATAGCCAGTTTGTAGATGACATTCACAGCAAAATGAAAATAACTATGTAACTGAAGAGGCTTTCCCTTTACAAAAATCTGCTCCCACTGAAGAAGCCGACTCAAAATTGCAGAAACTGACCTAGCATCTGTTTCTGCTCATTCTTCGCAATCTGCCAACTCAGGGCGAATTTATCGTGTTCCTGGAAATACCCTTAGCGGTAAGAATGGACGCGGGATGTTTGGTCAACTAATAAGGGTCAATCATCTCAAAGAATATCAGCTATGAATAAAGTCCGCACCTCTCGAGGACCAGCTCAAATTACAAATTAAATCTAGTGGGCACTTTCCGATCACATAGGCGGGAAATCCACGAACAATTGAAGAATTCAAGATCTCGACCTGTTGGCGCTTCTATCGTACAAGCCGAAACCTGTAAATATGTTAAAATGATTAAATATATGTATATAATATTATCATATTTAATTATGTTAAATATGATTCCTGGGCTGGCTAAGTCCTCCATCACAACACAAGCAACATTTTCGGCTTTCTGTGGTGGTAGTAGGAGATTTTCAAACATTGTTGGGTTATTCGTAACCTGGGAATGTTTGTCTTTCTTTTTTTAAAAAAAAAAAAAAAAATGTTTTAATTTTTATTTTGTTGTGATGAAAATACAATAATTAATAATTCAAGTGGCAAACCAGACATGATTCATTTCTAGAACCAAACAAAAGGAGGAATAAATTCATTTGATCAAATGTGCGCCTCAATGTCGTACAGCCGAAAAACTAAAAGATGGTCAATGGCTGTTTTCTATGGCATCTTAAACATGGCTTTTGTCAATTATGCTATAATTTATGGCCAAAACATGATCAAATAAACTCTCAAAACAAAAAAAATCACTAAACAACTCAGCACAGATTCGGTCAAGCCTTGAATTCAGACTTGAAGCTCCGACTTAAAAATATAAGCGAAATTCTCGCAAAACCTACTGATTCATGTAATAAACTTTAGGCAGGAGAACCAGAGCCCAAAAATCGTGAATACTACGCTTTTTGCTGCTAAAAAAAAGAGAATGTCGAAATTAATGTGCTGTAAGCGCAAAAAGTCAGTATTTTCTGAGCACAAAGTTGATGTCTGTGTAGATTGCTCTAAAATTATATCTAGTAATTAAAAGCATGATTAATTTTAAAGTTTGCCCTAAGAATAGGAAATTAATCTTAAAAAAATATATGATTATTTAAAAAAAACATATGTTCAAGTTTATTTTTAAGAAGATGATTTTTTGTATGAATATAAGCCTAATGTTTTGATTCGTTGTAATAAATACCTGTGATAGTAGTTTTCATTGATAAAACTGTGTTTTATTATTAGTTTACATACCAATCTTTACTTTCCATCAAAAAATACGGCAAAAGTAGGTATATTTTAGCCTACTGGATTTCATTTACATGTGTACGCCTCTGAGACGTATGTTAAGGCTTTATGTGCCTATAAAATAGATTAGGCTTCTAGGGTTAAGAGCGGGAGTCACGGTATTAGTTCGATATTTTTTACTTCTCAAAGAGTCGACTCATGGAACGACGGCTCAATTGAACGGGAGTCGTCAGCTCAGAGCGTTTGAGCAATTAGAATAGTGAGCTCGCCCGATACAACTTCCCCGATACGGTACCTCGATACGACACCTTAATACGGCTCCTCTCGATACGGCTCCCCGAAACGGCTCCCGGCATACGTGCTAGGTAGTTAGTGGGTGTAGATACCTATGTCCAAATGTTGGACTGTCATACGTCGTTCACGTCTCTGAGTATGTAATCACAATTAATACTTACATAATTTAAATACTGTTTACTGGGATTCGTACAAATATGGCTCATCAAAAAGAGTTAGCTCAATTTTGCGACTCGTTCATGAACAACTCATCGCTAGACGGAAGGTCTTATAAGGGCTGGTATTAATGACACATCTATGGGATTCCGGAATCAATTCAATCAATTCGGGATCAATTCGGAATCATTTCAGACTCGCTCTTGGTCAACATGAGTAACATTTGGAAGCGGATGGGTGAATGCTTTAGTACGGAATTTGAGGTTAAAACTTTGTTAAAATTGTAATACAAGCTTGTATTATTTCCTTATATTTTTTAGAGAACACCGCAACTGCTATACTAACAATAAAATATCATTATAGGAAACTGAGGGACATCGAGATGATAGGAAGGCATGAACACACCATTATATTCACAATCATTGATTTCATGTACTCCACTTTCCCCTTTTAACGTCTTAAGATGAGACAATCCCCTGAAATAAACCCAATCTTAACGACGTAAGTGAAGCAGCCGTGCGATGCGTAATCCTGTGTATTGGACAGACCTGCGATTGAATTTGCCCTGTCAAATCTCTAAAATAAAGTGAAATTCTTAATAACATAAGTGATGAACTCGTGTAAAAACAATATTTGGCCCGCGGCCCGGCGTAATGGATGGATCTACGGTCGACTTTCCCCTAGCAGGCATAGAAAATCGATCATTTCGCTGAGTTTATTTTAATTATTTCTTATGAACGTATTACTAAAATCTCAAAATTTTACATAGGGATCCCTCGGGAAGCTACTAATTCACCTTCTAGAATAATAAAATTTGGTGGTTACTGCTAATTTTTTGGTTGAAAAACGTTTTATAAAATTTGCGAAACATTTTACATAAAATATTTTTATGGTGTTGCACTATTTTTATTAATATTACATATAAATAACTTACATCCGTAGAGATCCCTCAAGAAACATTTGAGATTTTAGTAATACGTTCATCAGAAATAATGAAAATGTGAGGGTTGAGCAAACCCCCGTTATTAGAGTCTTACGTCGCCTTAAACGCTTATTTACTAGTTGGGAGCGGTTCGGTGCGTTGTGCGGCTCAGTATGTAAGTAGTCGTAGCCAGGCGCACCAATTTGTTAATTATACAAGATGAAAGTCCGCGTAGAACATACACATATACCACGTTAATACAGTTATATATTTTCTATAATATTGGAATACTTTTTACCAACACTTTTCGTTAATTTGTCTCTTTTTTTGTGCAATTGAAACCGTAAATTTACAAAGTTTTTGACACAAACGAAAGTTGCGACTAACACTCACTTACAGCCCCTTTTGAAACGAACAAACAGCCGCTAGTTAACCAATTACTGCAATTCACGTTAGTTTGTGGCCTCCAGTACGTGCGGTTATTGTCATTTGAAATTTACCTGGATCATTGGTACAGGATACACCAGGTCATTCACTAAGATTGCTAGTACTTGTAAATTTAAATGTGAAATAAGACTCTTCAAAACAAAATGTCTATAAATCGTTACATAATCTACAAGAAATACAAAAAACTTGAAACATCCTTTAGCAATAGATTGAAAACCTACATAAATTATTATCTCAAGTTTTTGTTTTCTTTAAAATAAGACGCAATGTAAGCAAAAAGAATTCAATGTTAATTAATTCCCGTTTTGATTAACTAAATTTTATTTTTATGCTAAAAATAATAATATTAAAATCATAGACAATGCCACCCCTTGAACCATTTATTGGATAACAAATACCTCTGAGTAGGTCACCCCAAGTGGTTTAGAAGGGGTGCCCGGGTTCATGGGGGGAGGTTTATCCGTTTATCCGGTTTATCCGATGTGTCTGTCCAGCAACTGCATGGTATGTCGGATCGGGAGAGAATGATTGAGGGATACCTTTTGACCTCTCCAACAGGACATCGTCGTGCACCGCAATGGGAGGTATGGATTCTCCGTTATTCCTGGACTCACTAACCTCAAGATTCCTACCCACCCCTCGCACCTTTTTCCTTCACAGAACATTCCAACCTTCCTTTCCTAAAAAAACCATGAACTCAGCACCCCTAAAGATGATATAGGATCTGAGGGGAATTATCTCTGGGCCTCCTGCGTTTAACGCAAAACTGTTAAAAATTATTGCCGCTTAATCTATTGAAGTACGTGGTGATTTTATCAAAGATCTGTCACTTGGGTGCGATGCAATCATTTTATTCCAGTTTTTTCGGTACGAAGTTTTAAAAAGCATACATTTATTTATAGGCGTGTTGTTAACAAATGAACGTTTAACTAGATTCCTAATATTGACATATTTATAAGTAGCATGTGATAAAAAAAATTAAAAGTTATAAAAATATGGGATTCAAACCCGGGTCCTGCATAACGAGTGTCGAACGCTCTGCCTCTAGACCACGAGGAGAGGTATCTCGCGCGACGAGAACCGCGTATAACGTGTACTCCTCAATTGACTTTTAACGTGTAAATTTTCGTTTTCAAACACGGCAAATGAATAATATCACATAACGTCTCGTTAACGCTTTATATAGGGTCGAATAGAAGATATATCGGCAGTGTGAAGTCATATCTGTCGTTTTTAAAAATATTTCCGTATATTTGTCCGTATATTAATTAATAATGGGTGTGCTTTTTACTAAAAAAACTTACGTCTGCGAGAATAATTAGTCGCGTTATCGGCCTTGATTAGTAATTTTAATGATTCAAAATAAAAATAATTAATCAAAATACCGAGCGACTCTACCGGCTCGATTTGTAAGCTATATTTCGACAAAAATATCATAAAGGTACCGAACGTTAATTCTAGCCAATTACTCGAGTGAGCACCTGCCGGTCTAGAGTCTCACTAAATGGATTTAGACATTTCGGGAGACTATCGGTTAAAATTAACAAATTAATGTAATTTTTTTTTTAAATATTTAAAAAAATGTAGATATTTTCTTATATGTATGCCTGACAAAGTCGCAACACGAGAGCATTTTATCACTTTTCCTCGTATTAAAAAAATCACAAAAAAAAAAAAAGATTAGTTAAAGCAGGGATCTAACCTCGGTTCTTCACGACGACAATCGGGCGCTCTGCCTCTAGACCGTGAAGCTGAGTTTGGAGAGTGACCTAAACTAGGTATATAATATTAGCTAGGCTCCTATAGCTAAATGATCCCCGTTTTTCGTGACGGTCATGAGTCGGTTTTACTCCGGTCCTCGAAAATGCATAACGCGCGTAAAGAAGTTTCACTTAAAAAATTACAGATATTACGTAGATATACTACATAATACAGACGGACGAAATAAAAAATGTCTGAGTTAAAACATGACTTCGCTAACTACCGGTATTTCTGGTTTCTTTTTTTTATTAATTGAGGTTGAGAGAAATGAATGGCAGTTTTTTACTGTTATCAGTACTATTTCGGCGAGGTTTTTATGTGGCAAACATTACTTCTGATTATGCCCGGAGATCGTAGTGCTGACAGTAAATGTAAGGAATTGTTACGGTAGGTAAAGGTGGGACGTGTCCCCGTCGTATTGTTTCGCTGATATTTCACTGGGCAAATTGTAATATTACGTATTGAAACGTTCATATTTCTATTTATTTATTTGATCTTATAGAAACAAACAGTACCTACATTAGTTACAGTGATGAAACAATTTACAGGAATTAGATATTTCATGCTGGGTACCTATGAAATGTTTCCTTGTAATGTCTTGTAAGTGGTATGTTTATTCCTCAATTACCAGGTGACGTGACATGTATAGTATATACGCGCGTGTGTGTGTGTATGTGTATGCGAATCGAACAGTTTATATTATTGACATGATGCCACATTTGAATTTGGACACTGAATCCGAAAAACTGTCAATGTTTGAGTTTGGACAAATTTATTTAGAGTATGAAGAGCTCGGTTAATTGGTGAATTAGATGCTGCATTTGTTTTGTAATTAAGCGTGTAACGTAGCTCTGTATGACGTATACGTCTCAAAGGTATATTAACATTAATGGGACAGAAGTTCGGTACAGTCGATGTTATTGTTTAAAATTCTATGTTTAAATGTTAAATCAGCTACTGCTCGCCATTGCTGCAAAGTTTGTTCAAATGTTCAAGTTATGGTTTATGTTTATCTGTGTTTAATTAAGTGCGGTTTTATGGTTATTCATTGCATGAACTGCATCACACTGCGACCGATCTGAAGGTCAGTGGATGAAGTTGTAGAGAAGAGGGAAGGGACCAAGGAACAATTCATTGCCATATCATAAGTCCCAATCCCAGATCAAAACAAAAGGCAATAAGGAAGTTGAGTGAAAAATATTTTGACTTATAAAAAATATGTTCATGTAGATCAAAAAATATCGATTCTAAATTTATAAATATATTTCTATATTATTATTCTTAGAATTAGTTAAACGTTCTTGAAAAAGCATTAAATAGCAATAAACTGAATACGCTTCACGATTGGTCGAAAGAATTCTGACGTCACATGTGTCGTGGCTTGTATATCACCGCAATGTCTATGGTGCATCTATTTCTATTACATGAGAGATGGTCGGTTTAGATGAGAGAGGTGTATAGGCCAAACGTTTATTTGGGCCAAATCACAGCCGGTCGTGGAGTTAAAGCTTCCAAGTAAGTATATCAAATTATTAATTGTGTTCATTTGTACGTTACGATAAATATAATACATTTTTACAGTATAATTATCATTGCGTATCTACCCATCTGACATTTCGCCATAACCACTAGTTTTGTGCAGGTATATTTATTGATTTCGCATGACATGATAATTATTCTCTACTCATTATAATATATATTATAATGTGGTGATGGCTTTTAAATATTTAATCTTTTGTTTACCATATAATAAGGCACTGCTGAAAACCAGCTGCATTCCCGGAGAAACCCCTTTGTCAATAGGATCTATGTGAAAAAAATAGCTCACATCTATTGTCAAATATTTATGTAGGTATTTGTTGTTATTATTATATAAAACGGATTTCTAAAGATACATATTCGTATAGTGCTTTATAATAATATGTTGTTTATTGCATCGCTTAGAAGTTTTTATTATTATACATGTCACATTACATGTGATTACACTTCAGGCCTCCGCGCAGAAAAGTCTCACAGTGAACTGGGCTGTAAACCGTTATTTTACTTTTGGTCTTACTTTTCTGCGCGGCGGTCAACAAATAGCGTCTTCAATACCGTGCGGTAGGGAGAAGCAAATATTCTAACTTAAAATATTAATTTAAATATGAAATCCTAATCAATTTTCTTTTTTTTAATAACATCAATTCTAATAGACGGTTAACATTGGTAAAAAAATTATTGGAATTCCTTATTGAAGAATTATTTTTTTCCATACAAAATGTTTAAGCGACGTGGTTCTCACAGTTTGAATGACGTCACACCCACACCCCGCCTCTTACTGCCCGGATTCCGCTCGTTTTGGCGGGCTTGATAAAATTTAAACTTTGAGAATTAATTTAATTATGAAAACAGACTTAAAAAAAAAATACCAGTATTTAAGTTTGAATGCGAACATTGATAAAAAAATGGACTCAACTTCCTTATTCGCCTATTGTCGGCGCAAATAAGTACAAATATGTAAAATTTTCCAGTAAAATGTGAACCATATTTAGCTTCGAGTTGAATTTTACAAGTGGACAAGAATTATACACGCTTTGCCAAGAGCTATGTATTCCCAAGGTTCTTAAGTCTCGTACCACTTGAGGCTGTATCCCAAAGGTACGAAGGCTTTCTGTGTGAATATGAACAGCAACAGACCCGAACTTTACTATTCTAGTTTTGCTTTAGTAGATGAGGTTTGGCCAGGCCACGGGGGATGTAACCTCCCTTAAGATGTGGCTTGTTTCTTGTAAGTACTTAAAATAACAAATGAAGTTTAAATATTAATCAAAATTCATATCAAAGCGGTTGTGAGTCTTGTAAATTGCAAATCACTATTTTTTTAGTGTTTACCGTTTCAAAGCCTACTACGTACCTACTTTATCCTTGTTTGATTTATACATAACACAATAATTTAACGCATTACGCAGGATATCATTACATCACTTACCCATGCACTGATAACCGAAATTGGTTTGTTTATTTATGATAAAATTATGCGTTTCGGCCATCTTCTTGGTAGGTTCATGACGTGTTTTTGTAGCTTCATATTTTCATATTTTGTCAATAATGTACAAAGTTTCTTGAATTAATGGTGTTGTTTTGATGAAATCAACGATTTTATAATAATCTTCATTTTATCTTTTGCTTCATCAAAATTTTTTCTGCATTTTAGCTTCATCTATAGTTACTAATTTCATAAGTTTACACTAGATTTCATATTTCATACAAAGTAATTACACTCAATTGGTCACCATGAAACAGGCAGCCGCCTAGTATGGTGATTCATTATATCGACTTTATGTAAATTTCAAAAAAATGTAACATGTATTAAATAAATAAATAAATTTTTACTTCAAATCAACTCTGTAATTACTGCTTAAAGTAAATCAGGTATCTACTTACCTTAAGGCGATGCACTACGTAGTAATTTGAAATCATGTGTTTTTGGTTTGAAAATTTGGTGGCCTAGAAATGTTTCAGATGCTTTAATTAAATACTGCGAGTAGAATACATCCTGGCCTTTGAAATAATCCAGTATTTTTTAGATAAGTCTTTTTATAAGCACAGAAAAAAATAATGGATAGACCCATGAAAACTGCTTTTAAGTTCAAAATCTCCTACTTAAGAACCCATTTTCGGTTATAGTTTTTTTGTATAATGTGGAAAATTAAGTTTTTTATAAAATGATAGAATTTTTTTAAAATATATGTGCCTAAACATCCACAAAATAAAATAAAAAGCACTTTTTGGCCATGTTTTTTTCTTGCATAAATCAAAACAGGTGGATGGTGTTGTGATGGACTCGCCCTGGGATAATTTTTTTTATTATTGATTTATTATGGTGGGGAAAAAAACTTGGAACATGCACTGTATCGTCAGAGACCTCCGGGGTGGTTTGAATTCTTAGATTTTATTCAGTGGAGTAGCGACGAATTTAGTTTGGGGCGGATAAAAAAAAAACCCTAACTAGATCAATAAGAAACAATTCAACTAGGTTGAGCAATGCTACTAAGTGACTTTCTAAGTATGAAATACGCCGTTAAATATAGTTACGTAATTTTTCTAAGGATTTAGACAAATTATAATTATGAATAGCGAGGTAAATAACATTTTAACAGGACGAGTTTGGAATTTGCCTAAGTAAATTAAAATCTCGCAAGAAGATTTAAAAATAAAACTATTACATCATAATTATTTACTACATCCTAGAATTAGGTTGGTAATTTGAAAAGAGGCTAAAAACTGGTAGGCCGACACGCCACTGGGCTGGAAGGGTCTTGTTTCTTCTTTGTCAATTCTTTGAACAAAGAATTGGACAGTTTACTTGAGAAGTAACAATTTATTGGTTTTGAAACGATTTAAATTAATGTGACGGGTTCTAGAGCTCATAATTGATGAGGTCTTTTAGTGCGTTTCTGTCCTTGAATACACAAAAATTTCGAGAATTCAAAAAGACATAAATTAGATATCGCATATGGCGAAAGGCGGGGTTGGTTTGGGAAGGGGGTCTGGATTTGAAAGCGCGGGGAGACGGTCGGGATAGTCATGGTTAAGGAGCGCGGGCGGATAGTCAGTTTTGATAGTCTAGATTGGTGAGAGCTAAGGGGCGGTCGAGGGTGAAAAAAGCGGTTCAAGATAGTCAGTTTGAAAGCGTTGAGAGACGATCAAATAGAGTCAAGGGGGTCAGAGTTTCAAGGTCTGGGAGACGGTCAGGGATAATCAGGATCGGTCAGCGTTTTAAGATAGTCGAGTCAGTAAAAACTAGGAAGCGCGTCAACAAGAATTAATCGTCGGGACGCGAACACGGCTTAAGTCATTTAGTGTAGAAGGAGTGATTTTTCTAACAGCATGAGTATTTTACTGCATGTGTGTGTGGTTGTTTCTTATAATTATTTGGATTATTGACACTAAGATGTATCGGTAAGTCTATTATAATCTAATTATTAACACTTATTTCCCTAATGTAAACCAAATAATTCAATTGTATTTTGAAGTAAGAGTATTTAACTTGAGTACTATAGGTAATTATGTTAAAATCTTGAACGGAAGAACTTGTGACAATAGTCCGGATCCGTTAGCAAAGGAGGCCATAAATTACGTATTGTGTTAAGGCCGCCTGGGCACTCGGTTAGTTTTAACACTCTAGATTATCGAACAGTGCGCATTATTTGGGTTAAGAGTCAGACTATTTTTTTTGCAATTTAACATGAATTCTAATACTTCTAAGTAGTATATTTAGCGTCAAAAATTTGTAAAATGCAAACCATTGTATTTATGCGGTGTTTTTATAGTCCGGCGAGCGGTTATTAGTCGAAGCAATCAGATACCTATAGGCGGAGTGGTAACGAATGGAACGGTTAATTATATGCTTCAATGCCTGTTATTTGACAATGTGTTATCGTATCCTCCTTAGGAATTCAACTTATTCTTCACGGAATTCATAAAATATATTTAATTAAATATAACTTATTCAAACATCATTCTCACTTAGCCGTGTGCCGCGAGCGCACCATTATTTCAACTATTAGAGCCACGTGCGTATACCTACGTACCACTAATACCTACTTCCCAGTCCGTTTTACGAACTTTGTGAAGGCTACGGTCTATTGTAGTTATTACAGGGGTTTCTCTGTTAGCATATAATTTTCATTCATTTTTGAATCGGGATAACGCAGCGGATTGAAGCTAGCCGCCGAGAGAATGCATCTGTCTGGCATTCCTATTCTATCAAGTGAGATTTTCATTTTTCATAAGTTTGGCGGGGACGAAGTGTACGAATTTTCCGTAGGCTGCCCTATCTTATCAAAGCGACAAAAGCGAAGGGAACGAAATTTGTGATTGGCTTGCCTAATAGGGACTTTTGTGTTAGCAAAGTCGATAACCCTGGATACCGAGATAAAGTCTATTTCAGTAGAGCAGCGCCGGCTTTTCCCCTGCTCAGGTGTGGTTGAGTTATTCCCGTAAAAGCATCGGTTTCTGTCGAAGGTGTTGGAGGACCAGCCTTAGATAGTCACCCTGAATAGACCCCTGTTTCGATTATTTTCAGCTGGTGAGAGGACGCTTTCACGGAGTTCAAATCGAAGGGAACGAAGATTGCTAATGGGCTTTCCTACTTGAGTTGGCTTGGTGGACGAAGGAACAAAGCGGATAAGGGCTATGCTATTCTTGTCTGGCGTATGAGGAGGATTTTCTCGCTGACAGAACGAAGGGATTGTGACGAATATGAAGTTGTTTCGGCGATTTCTGATGTCCTTCCTGTCAAATTCAATAAATACTTACCCCACTATAGGAGGAGAAGTCATCCAGAATTAGGTTGGGAATTGACTCCGACTGAAACCGTTTGAGCTGACGGAGATCGGATGATTTCAGATTCACGACCTGATGATTCCAGTATCCCTGATCCTTAGCGCCGGAAGTCGAGGATATCATTTTCTACCATTCTTTGATATTTGAAGCGAACGGAGGGTAACAAACGATAGAGCGAATGACCATGACTTTGAAGTGGGGTAAAATTTCCCGTCTCGGAAACATTCGTTATGTCGGATGGACGCCCTCATTCAAATTAAATATTGAAATGACTATTTTGAGTGTGGACGAAAGACTTGAAGTATGTTCTGTATTGTACATATGATAAATATGTGTCATTACCTCTACTGGAACGAGAAGCTGTATAGACTGGAGCCAGGAGCTATTTGGAGTAGCGTGACTGCAGAGGCAAAGACGAACAAACTGAAGCTGGATCTAACTTATTTTTTTACAAGCGCAAACCAGAGGTGTGTTCACGGGACTCCCGAACTCCTGACGTTGCTGATGCAAACCACTTCAGTATATGTTTATGTTTGAGGTTAGTAGAGTGGACTCCTAACTTTCGGCATACTGGCGAAGCTTAACTCATCATTGATTTGGGGGAGGTTGACGCGACCTAAACCTCGCGCTACCCACGTGACCCAAATGGTTCCTGACACCAGGCTATCATGCCACCGGACCGGAGCAGCTCCTTATACCTAACGGTATAAGATGAATCTTCATCAATCATCATCATCATCAACATCATCATTTACCACCAAGGACCCACATCTCACTTTCATCACCCTCCGGCAGGAGGCAAAACATGTCATTATTTCATCTGTCGCTGAGCGATATTCAATTAATTTCTGGAGGTGTTGGGATTGCACCATCAATTTGGCTGCTTTCGAGCTGGTCACGTTGATGGATGGGATTTGGACGGAGACCAATCGAAAGCAACACATGTTTTGTCTCTAGCTATTCCCAAAAATACCTACTCATAGAAATAACTCACAAAACTAACAATCCATAGTCAAATCACTAACCTAGAATCTTGTGCATCTTGAATTGAATTGTCTATAGAGAATTTCATGTACTTGTAATTAATTGTCTCATTATATTAGCACATTATCGACTGCAGCAACCGGAAACGTTTGGGCGCGCAAACAAGGTAGGAAAAGGTAGTTAAAATCAGGGTAGTCGGTCATTGTCTTATTTTCAAACCATACCGAATGTAACACGCCTCATCTAAAAAGAATCAAAGTTACCACAACCAATTAAAAGGATCCTTCAATGAATTAATCACTGTCGAAACAAAAAATGACACAACGTGACATATTAATTCGTTAAGATTGAAGGGTTGATAAACCGCGAGAAGTTGCAAATCAAACGTAACAAAATATTAATTCGTTAAGATTGTAGTGTAGACGGTTGAAAACATTACAGTGTGAAGCGGGAGTTTAAGCCTTATCGCCATCTACGTAAGGTGTGTTATTGATAGCGGCTCGATTCAAAATATTACACGAAGGAGTGCATCGCCTTAATACCGTGTATATTATTTCATCTGAAATAAAAAAGTTTATACATATATTTGTATTCTAATCCCAATACTATGGGATAAACAAACAAATAAATTAAGAATGTCAATCGATTGAATTAAATTTGTAATTGTAATTAATGTAACATACATCCAATGAAAATGTAGTACTAGTAGTAGTACTTATGGAAAGGATTGACATTCAAAGAATACGTGTGTAAGAATGAAATAGACATACGAAAGGCCAGTAGAGTATGTCCAATGAACTCTGTAGCGCATAGCGCCATTACTTCTACGGGAAAAAAATCAATATTAAAGCAGCCGCAGAAAAATAACCTATAACCATTGATGTAATAACACTACTCAATGCCTGTAACCTTTGACTTTGTCAAGTGCGTTTTCAGGTGTCGCCAAATATGTATAAATGTATAGTAAATATATTTAAAAAATAAATTATTTGTATAAATCTCAAGAAACTAACTTTACTCTGCCTGGCGAAAATACCGAACGAAAACAAACGATGTGAACAGTTTGCTTGCAGATTTATACTTGATTAGAACATCGTTTGGATATCAGGGGCCCAGCTTTGATGGAGCTATTTAAGCTCATTTGAGGAAGTTTTTATTACCATCGGACGTTTGAGTTACCATTTCAGTCGTAAAATTTCAGCTATCAACTAAAATCTACTTGTCGATACTTGCTGTAAGCAATAAATTAGTAAAATAATTAAGTACTTACCATTTAGATTATTATTTATATTGCAGCCAATAAAACATACGTTCAGAATTTTGTTACGAAATTATTATGCATCAAACAATGATAATTCATGAATCAATATGATAAATTTCATAAATTATCATGATAATTTATTTTCAGATATTTTATATTGAAGCTAATCGAAGATACACTTCGGGATATTCAAACATCATTATTCAGGTTTTTGTTTACAAAATTATTTTTCAGGGTAAAAATATTTTATATTGAAGCTAATCGAAGATACACTTCGGGATATTCAAACATCATTATTCAGGTTTTTGTTTACAAAATTATTTTTCAGGGTAAAAATATATGCATTAAAGAATTTGTAAATACATGCCTGAAAAAATTTGTTAATATATGCCTTAAGCAATTTGTAATTTTTTAAATTTGTATTTATTTGTTATTATGGCGACTATTTAAACACTGTACATAAATGTATTACTTAGAATTACCTCACTTGGGTGACCTGTGCTGAGGCGGACTAAAGTTATTCATTTCTGTTAGTTTTCTATGCCGTTTTTAATGTTTTGTTCACAGTTTTTTCATTTATCTCTTTCAGCCAGATTTTTATTCTTGATTTGTAATCATCAAAATTGGGGAGAAGGATATTGTGGAGTTTCGTCGCAAAATAAATATAATTTCTTTGCCCGGATGTGGTTTTATGATCTGGAATATTTTTTATGTCATTGTGATTTGACCTTATTTGATACTCTACTGTACTGTACTGTGGAGGATTCAGAATTTTTGAATAGTTTCAATAATATATTTTGAGTACATATTTGTTGTAAATTTGGTACATCAAAACTATTGAATTTTTCAATCGAAGGCGTTCTTATGGGTACTGTCAGTGTGGTCTTTATGATTCCTTTTTGAATTGTGTTCAGGTTATGTATATATTTAGATACAGCAGATCCCCATCCTGTAATTCCATATTCAATACGAGAATGACATAAAGCACAATACATTTTTTCATGTCCTTTTTATTCACCACAAATCTTTTAAATTTTTAAAGAAATATATCAATATTGTAAGTTTTTCCGTGATATTTGATATATGCCTTACGAAATTTGTAAATACATATATACCTTAAACAATTTGTAAATATATGCCTAAAACAATTTGACATAATATATTATTTTTTGATGCGTAAACGAGTACTTATAATGATAATTATTGCTCTTAATGGAAATTATTTTGTGGTTTTGTAAATAGCTGCGTTGACCTAGAAAATAGTTTGGTTGACCCAGAAAATAGTTAGGTTGACCTATACAATAGTTAGGTTGACCTAGAAATTCAAACAAAAAAAGCAATGCTAATATAATCACAACGCCATAACTCACAGATAGAATGTTTTCTAGTGGAACATATACACACATTTTCTGCTTTATAGTAGCGATGAAGTTTTAGCAGGTATGAATTTAACAGTTGTCGCCAGGCTTTAAGGCGATACACTACGAAGTAATGCAAAATCATATGTTTTTCGTTTGAAAATTATTTGCTACGAAATATTGTAGATGCTGCGAGTAGAACACATCTTAGTCTCTGAAATGTTAGAGCATTTGAATTTTTATAAGCTCACAAAAAACAAAGACTTCTAAAATAAATCTCAAGCCTATAAAAAGAGCAAAATCTTCTACTTTTATGGTTTTATTGTATAATGTTGCATTTTAAATTCTTTTTAAAATTATCATCAAACATTTAAATAGTATTTTTTCTGAAAATAGCAAAATGAAATGTAACACGCTTTTTGACGATGTTTTTTTCTTGCCTAAATCAAAACAGGCGGCTGGTAAAAAAGCGGAAACTTCAACCTTATCGCCATCTACATAAGAAGTGTTATTGTTAGCGGTGCGATTCCGAATGTAGGACGTGGTGCATTGCCTTAACCCCAAAATTATTATGTAGAACGTCACACACTTAATGTGCAATGTGCGTATTTGCATCAAAGTGAAATCCAACGAGGAATAAAAAAATGTTTAGGATTGAGTGAGATTATTGCTTCAGGATTCATCAATGTCCGAATTGGGGAGCGGGGATTTAGGAATAGCAGGAGAACAGCGCCGCGTGGGGTAAATGAAGCGTAGCTAGGTTACCCCACGCGTACGTGGTCCTCAGGCGTGCCGCGGGTGATTAAGGCCCCACTACCCCCGCTAATCCGCCAAACAAACAAACGAGGGGGATGAAAATAAATTGGTCAATCACGGGACCGTTGTTCCAAATTTTCAAATGCATGAGATGCTGTGATTGATTTGAGGATGGCGATTTTTGGGTTTGTAGGCTGTTTTAGAATCAGATTGGCCACCGGTTTAGTTAAATTATTACAAAAAAATAAACTTTTATCAATTCTGTAAATGAAATACTAATATATAACATGGTATCTACACACCAACTGGTTTCGTTATGACCATGCCTCCTGCTGGCGAATATAGATTTGGACTAACGAACTCATTTATCTACAACTGATATAGGTAAATTATTAAACTACATCGAAAAAATATTATAAATATATTATACTTATCTCCACCTATTGTAAAAATTAATTTTAATAATTTTTGTTATTTGTTTTTGGGGTGTTATGCCGTGTTTCGCTAACTCCTTCTTTAGCCAACGTTTCGGACAGCATTGCAGTGTCCATCATCAGGGCAGATGTGTTATTAATCAGGGCAGATTGTTGAAAAATTTCCAAATAACACATCTGCCCTGATGATGGACACTGCAATGCTGTCCGAAACGTTGGCTAAAGAAGGAGTTAGCGAAACACGGCATAACACCCCAAAAACAAATAAAAAAAATACTTTTGGCCGTGAAAATCTTAAATCAATTTTAATTATGTGTATCTTAGGTACCCATCTATAAATATTTATATTTACAGATATTTTTATGTTTATCTTTGGTATTATTTGGAATTCGTAAATGTAAGTATACATTTACGAACCGAGCCACGAATTACGGGAAAGGAACGAATTTGCGGTTGCTTCGTTCCTTAATAATTTAATATTTAAATTCAACTGATGTTTATAAGACAAGGTTTTTTATGCATAGCTCTAAACCACTAAGTTATTGTCATATTTTTACATCATTGTCTTCATTGCAGTATTTAATTGTTTGCTTTGTTATTTAAACTATTATTTCACTGCTATTTTCTATTTTTTGCTGTTTTATACACAATTCTCATTTAGACATCTTTTTAACTTTACTTACTTGCCTTGCATTTACTGAGTACCTCATTTTTATCTTAAGTTAGTTACTTGTATTTTTGATATATAAGTGAATAGTTTTTAGATATTCCAATATTGTATTACTTAAACGGGATACTATTGTTGCTTTGTTATTTAAAAATTACATTCTTTTATTTACTTTCCTTTGCTGTTTAACACGCTATTACAAATTCTGTTCTGTTCATGTCTTATACTTAATGTTATATTATGTAAAAGCTGGAAGGCGTTAATGATAATACATTAATGTATAATTGTAATGATATATTCTCCTGCATTATTTATGATAAATTCACAATATTTTGTTCTGTTTTTGGATAAGGATGAACTTGGAATAACCTACCTAGCAGTTTTTGTAAGGTTAGCAATAGATTTCTTGACAAAATACGACGAGAATATTCATCTTCTATATTTCAAAAGATTTATGGCAAAAGAGAGCAAGTCAGCAACTAATGGAATCATCCAATGAAACATACATCAAAGAAGAAAACTAGAAGTGCATTCCATACAAATTTGAATGGAAAAAAATTACGCCACTGACTTAGTACCTTTTGTTTCTAGACCATTTCGTAAATTTTCTCAGTTTTTGTAAGGTTAGCAATAGATTTCTTAACAAAATACGACGAGAATATTCATCTTCTATATTTCAAAAGATTTATGGCAAAAGAGAGCAAGTCAGCAACTAATGGAATCATCCAATGAAACATACATCAAAGAAGAAAACTAGAAGTGCATTCCATACAAATTTGAATGGAAAAAAATTTCGCCACTGACTTAGTACATTTTGTTTCTAGACCATTTCGTAAATTTTCTCCCCGACATTGTAAATTGCTATCGTATTTGAATTTCGTAATAATGGTGATACAGTTTTGTATTAGAAATTTAAGGCCAGATTGGCCAAACATTTAAATCACTAAACACAAGGCGTTATTTTATATTCTTCTTTATTCTGTGCATCATAGCTTAATTTTTGACAGCAATGAGATATTTTTGTCCTGTAAATTATAAGACTTGATAAAAAAATGTTTTTGTCTTGTATATTATGGTATCCCTGATCGTATATGTTTTAAAACCATGTATGATCGTGTGAAAATGCGGAGATCCGCAAAGTGTGCAAGGCTGATGTAAGCGTGACGAGTAAGATCAAGAAAGGAACGCTTAGATGGTTTGGGAAAATACAGCAAATGAATGAATAAAGTAGTGTAAGGAGAATATATTATGCAAATTTGAATGGTAGCATAAGTTGGGGACGCCCGAGCAAGATGTGGCACGACCAAGTGAACCAGATACTTGAGTTTGGCCATGTCAAGGGTCAGAATAATAGAAGAGTATGTATGAATGTGAATGAGGCAAGGAGTGTGTGCCAAGACCGAGTTGTTTGGCGGTCCGTCCTCTCTGCCTACCCATTCGGGGAAACGACGTGATGGTTAGTTAGTTATATTATGGGACTTACTAAAAATATATTTTTGTCCTGTATATTTTGGGACTTACTAAAAGTACATTTTTGTCCTGTATATTATGGAACTTACTAAAAATACATTTTTGTCCTGTATATTATGGAACTTACTAAAAATACATTTTTGTCCTGTATATTATGGAACTTACTAAAAATACATTTTTTGCCTGTATATTATGGAACTTACTAAAAATACATTTTTGTCCTGTATATTATGGAACTTACTAAAATTACATTTTTGTCCTGTATATTATGGGACTTACTAAAAAGATATTTGTTTCCTGCGTATTATGGGACCTACTAAAAAGATATTTTTACGTATGATATATAGTTTTGTTTATCATTTCTTTAAAATTTAAAAGACCTTTATTGGTAAGAGGAGGTGTGTAATAATATAATAAAACGTAAGAATCACATATTTGTACTTTGGGGCGAAATTGAATTGAATTGAAATTGATCATTTATAATTTATCAGCACTAAAAAACAGTGTAAATTTGTCAAAAATGTATGAATCCTTTACTTTGGACATCGATAGTGGTCTCATTATTAACTCACTATTCAAATACGGTTAATTTATGATCGGGACCTGTTTTAAATAATTGATGTTCGTGGAAAGCTAATGTTAATAGTGATACTAATATTTATGGCAAATATTGTTTCGGGGCTATGTGTGCGATAGTCAACGTTTTCCATGGTATAAGGATTTTGGATGCTTGTTAGGATTAAAAAAATCGAATGGATACCAAAATAAGTTGTCGTCGAAAATGGAAAAGCGAGTGCAAAAAATACCAACTTAAAAGGTTATGTTATAACCGAGGAGAACAGGTAGAAATTGATAACTTATAATTATCGAATCGATGGACTTAGTTTCCGACGATTTTCCTTGCGCTGTTGATGGCCGAACTGATATTGAAACGAAATAAATAAGAAACTTGTCTATGATAAAAATAATTTAACAAAAATAGTAAACTGAAATACTAATTTTTGTATGCATTGGCAGTCCGCAAATATTTTAAGACGCTAAAGACCTCATTAAGTTGTTAATGAGATCTTTAGGCATAACTTGTTGTATTTTAACAGCTTTCGGTTCTTCAATGTAACGAACGACTTGAATTTCAATTCTAAGAGCTTCGTTATTTCACCCCCGTTCATTAATAAGCAAGTAGTTGTGACATTATTAAAAAAGATGTGCATATAGCATAAGCTTATCTGACTCTGTGGAGACAGCGCTATAATTTATCTATCGGCTGTCGGTACATTTCTTATCAATTGTTGACCGTGCTGCAAATGAACTGATCGTAACCTATGTATACACGTATATTCTTGTTCGGTGGTTTGGCTCGATCGAACATGTTGACTTGGAACCATTCTTGTTGTTATGACATATATTTGTTGTTATCGAACAAAAAAACATCGTGACAAGCGTCGGTATATAGCTATAGATGATAGATTTAGTAAATATCGTATTGATTTGGAGTTTTATCGATCGACCGTGTTAGAAACCCTTTTATACAACGAAATAAAACAAATTTTCTTAAGTAATTCGGTAGATTATAAAAAATTCAATATTGTTTTTGATATTTCAGCTTTTTATTTTTATTTTATAGCACAATTTATTGACATAGAAATAGTGTTGTTATTTCATGACACATTTTAAATAGAGTTTTTTCGTTATTTTTTACCCTCATAGTAGGAGAATATTATAAATTAAAGATGATATAAGATTATAACGATATATTTTGACTACTATATTTCAAAGTTAAATAAGTGAGCAAAGCACAAATAAAATTGGTATCTTTGATTGCTGTGCGTTACTAAAAGCAATCGGACAGAAATCTTCGGAAAACTGGAAAAATTAGTGTTATGGAAAGTTTGAAAGCATTCCAAACATTCTCCATGTCTTTATAAAGCAGGATCATGATTATGGATGTAGCATAATAATTATAATAATAGTGTCATTAATCACGTTCAGGGACGTGCACAGAATTTTTAATCAGGGTAGGCAGTAGAAAAAACAGATAGTCAATTGATATTAAATACACTTACTATAGACGTGGATTAAAAATGGCTACACTGATGGCTTTAACCGATTTTGATTGTGGTTACCTGACACAAACCAATACTACAAGACTTTACTTTGCTTTAAGAATTACTCCATATAAATGTAAAAAATCTTTTTAAAAAATATTTTTATACATGAAAGGAAGCCAATAAACAAGATTTTTATTTTTGAAGGAAGCAAACACTTTAGTGTGTGACATTATATATTGACAAGACTTTGTAATACACCACTTTTTAAGTGTGTTTTTTTCAATGATTAGACTTTTATTTCGTTAGTAAAGTTGTACCAATTAATAGAATCAATAGATTCAGATCCAAAACGGACTGAAATTATGGATAAGATAAGATTTACGATCTATGTAGCCGAAGGAACTGAAATTTTGTATACGTTCGAAGATTTATGATCTGAAGTTGAATCATGAACCAAATCGCTGAAAAATTGCATTTGGTGAAAAATCATCATTCTTACAGGCACAAATGCAAGACTTGGGTTCGAACTATGAAAGCCGTTTTCTCAGGATTCATGTTGGTAAAGGACTAAATTTTGAGTACGTTTGAAGATTTATGATCTGAAGTTGAGTCAATAACAAAATCTCAGTAGCATTTGAAAAAAAAAATTCTCGCAGGTACAAATGCAAAACTTGGGTTCTTAGGATCTTTTTATGACCTGAAGTCTAATCAGTAACCAAATCATAGAAAAGTTGCATTTGGGGGAAAATCATTATACTTTCGGGCACAAATGCAAGACATGGGCTCGAACTTTGAAACTTCTTTTTCTCAGGATGCATGTCGCCGAACGGACTGAAATTTTGGATTCTCTTATGGAAAGTTGTATCAATAGAAAATTCTCAGTCGAGTGGAATTTGGAAAAAATGACATTCTCACGGGTACAAATGCAGGGCTTGGGTTTGAACTTTGAAAGCCGTTTTTTTCAGAATGCATTTCATCGAACGGACTCAAATTTTGGGTGCGTTCGAAGATTTATGATCTGAAGTTAAACCAATAACAAAATCTCAGAAACGTTGCATTTGGGGAAAAATCATCATGCTCTCGGGCACAAATTTATGACTTGGGTTCGAACTTTGAAAGCCGTTTTCTCAGGATCTATGTTGCCGAACAGAATTATTAAAAATTGATGTAAAGCTTCAATAAATAAGAGTATATTTCTAATATTCTCTCTTTTAATATTTCAAAACCAAAATTTCCCATAAAATCATAAATTTTTTAAGTAGGTAGGTACTTACGGTTCCATGATAACTCAGCACAGTGATAATTCAACACAATTTTAAAAAGTGATATAAAGTCATTAGAAACGATGAAAAAAATAATTTTAAACCTAACCTAACCTAACCTAACCTACTTAACCCAGTAAATAATTTTTTTGTTTCATCATTTTCCATGACTTTATATAACTTTTTAAAGATGTGATGAATTATCATTTTGATGATTTATCCGGTCACCGTCCAAATAAACACGAAAAAAATCTTTATTGAACAACTAAAATGGCTACCATATTGAAACAGAGACAGAACGTACAACAAAATTTGCAGACAGACGAAATGCAAACCTGTCGAGTTAAAACAGGACTGCGCTGCACAGTCAAAACAGATCCACTTGTTTATAATACGTACTCATACTTGTTAATAATATTTTGTATGTACTTGTATCTCCTTCTTGAGCTTGTATTTTAATTTTATACTTTCTGTCGTCATTTTATGATCAAATATAATTGTAATTATGTATGGTATATTTATACCGTAAATATTAAATAAATAAATACCGTTAAAACAGAATTTTTGTTGTTTTATGTTATATTTTTTTAAAATTAGTTGTGTACTTTTTTACATATACGAGGCATATCCAGAAAGTAAGTGTACTGAATTTTTGTAGGTTACAATTTTCTTTATTGAAACATAAAAATTACATGGTTACCGAAGTACATATGTAAGCTATTTTTCGACATAGTAGCCATTCCTCTCAATGCAGGTGGTGAAGCGGGGTATCAACTTTTTGTGCCTTCCTCGAAGTAGTTTCCCACCAACTCCTTCGTCCACTTCTCCACCTCCCCCTTTACCTCCTCGTCTGTTGAAAACCTTTTTCCACCCATGTACAGCTTCAGGGAGGTAAAGAGATAAAAATCTGAAGGTGCTAGGTCAGGGGAATGCGCGGGGTGGTTTAGGACATCCCATTTAAACGAAGCAAACAGTTCCTTCGTTGCGTTGGCCGTGTGTGGTCTGGCATTGTCGTGCAGCATGCTGACTCCCTTTGTCAGCATGCCTCTCCTCTTGTTTTGAATCGCCTTCCGCAATTTTTTTAGGGTCTCACAGTATCTTGCAAAGTTGATGGTCTCCCCTTGAGGCAGATATTCAATCAAAATTATGCCTTGACAGTCCCAAAACACGGATGCCATAATTTTCTTGATTGAAATTGTGGTTTTGAACTTTTTGGCGGAGGGTTAAGAGGTGAGAACCATTTTTAAACTCGCGATACCACTTGCACATACTCGTACGATTCATAGCTTTATCACCATATGCAGTTTTCACCAAATTATAAACCTCAAACGGAGGTTTTCCCTTCCAAACATGATAACGGATGACGCCGCGTATTTCGCACTTGGCGGGAGATTGTATTGACATTTTTCACGAAACGTGTTGTCGCGTCGACACTTCTCAACGTACTGACCTTGAACCGGTCTCGTTGCGGAGGGGAATAGTCAGGCTACATGTAAGTGTAGCCAACATGTCGAAAATAAAATTCATTCGGTCGTGAGAGCCTCAGTACACTTACTTTCTGGATACGCCTCGTATATTGTATTGCTCAACAAGAAAAAATAATACTACTACTGTAATCCAGGACAAAGCAGATATTAACTAAAAAAATTAAAATATTTATCATATTATTAATTTTGACTATATTTGTAGCATGAAATTCAATTTGAGCTAACCAACTGATTCAAATGTGGAGATTGGTCTACGGCAAGGACAAAGATGTGTGATTAACTGTTAAATGGTCCCTAATCCCCCTCAGGTAATCACCAATATTCCCCAAAGCACATTACAAAATGGGCCATTTGCTGAACTTTAGTTTGTATTTTGAAGCAGTAAACAATAATCATTTTCCTTTTCTTTTTAATATAACTAGTTAGAATAATTTGTTTACGTATATTCTTTAATTATATGATTTAGGTAATAATGTTTATTTATTTTTTATACTAACCCCACGCAAGAGGTCCTAAGGAAAATATTTCCCTCGGGGCCTATGTCATCTTTAAAAAGTGAAATACAGTCATCAAAAGTGATGAAACAAAAACTTTGTTAAATAGTTTTATTTTTATTTTGGTACAATATTTTTTACATTTCAAAATTATCCAGTAATGTTGGCCTCATTGGGTGGTTTGCCCGTGCTGAGGCCTCCATTTTATAATATAAAAATAAAATCTACATAATACATTTAAAATATAATCTTGTGTGTTTGTGAGTGATGTGTGTTTTATATTAGTTTTTGTGTGTTACGTGTAGGTTTTTTTAAAATTTTGGTAATATTACCTTTTTGTTCTTTAATCCATTTTGTAATTTTGTGTGTGAATTTATTTTTGTTTTCCTCAATTTTAATTTCAACTTTTACACTATTGAATGCTTTTATAGCATGGTATTGGTAGTGTCTTTGTCCAAAGCTTGAATTTACTGTCGGAGTTTTTATGTTTTCTTTGTACGCTTGTCTAACTGGTATGTTGTATGTTGAATTTTTTTTTGTCAAAAATGTACTTTGGTAGTGTTTTAAAGTATAATTGGCGTATATCTAGTACGTCACAGCTGTTGAACATTTAGTCTGTATCAGTCAGTTTATGTTTTTTTAGTATTACTTATGAAACCTAGTTTTTGTTTCATAACTTTTCATGACTTTACATAACTTTTTGTAGGTGTGTTGAATTGCCATTTTAATGGCATACCCGGTCACCCCTCTAGTCGTATGTTCTTAGGAAATGTACACGATTGCTGCGTGATAACCGAGTATACTTTACAATACTGCGACGTGCTATTTAGATTTGAATCTATCCGCGTAATATGTATTGTGCCCAGCATTGTCTTGTTTATGAAAGTGTTGGCATTGTGACGAAGCTTTCATCCCTTGATGCATATGATCTTGCAATATGCAGGTATATCCAAGAATTTACGGAATTCAATACAAGTAGTGATACAGATTTTTTCTGCCACAGGGAAGTCATAAGGGATCAAGTACATGAGATTTTTTAAGTCTCTGAAAGGAGTAAAAATTGTCAAGAGGAATTGGAAAGGAGCAGTCAACGTGAAAAGTGTGAACTTGACAACAACAAAAACAATTATACTGGTGCTCTACCTATGCTTAAGAAACAGGCCCCAGGATGTGTTTATGAGTTAGATGTGTGATATTCCCAAAGTGTTTGATTGCGCTGGCCACCATGTCATCACGTCTGCGCCCATTGTGGATGCGGGGACTGCAAGAGACGATGGACCCCGTTGATGTTGGTGTACTACACTAGATCACCTCAGATCAAATAACTAACAGTCATGTGACAAGTTATTACTCATTTGTTCATTCACGCTCTTTAGGATTTAAATTAAAAAATAAAACCATTATTTATTGAGTTAGTTTATATTACACACCCGTACAGAACCTAATATGCACAAGATTACATTTCATTGTTTTTAAACTTATATTTTTAGAGTAAGGGTAACAACTTTTTTTAAATCATCGCATCATACATTTTTCGTCCTTCATACATTATAAAATATGGTTTGGTTTGGTTTGGTTATGTGAATATGGTTTCCTCATATGCGGCAATATAATTAAATTTAAATTTATATTTTTGTAATTACGTGCATATTTTTGTATTCAAATTTTTTTCATTCTAACAGTATTTTGGCATTTGATTTTTTATAATTTTATGTATAAAAATGAACACATTTATACAGCACTCCCTTTTTTATTAGAATCTATTTAGCTCTTGTCTCATTTGATTAATTTTTTGTTTTGAATAATTTCTAGTTTGTTTCGGCCACTGGCCAAATCTAATTATGAGGCATACCTACATAGTTTAAAAAATGAGTTTTGTCATAGTGTTTCCATTTAGTGTATTTCTTACTAGTCTTTTAAGAAAATTAACTCTTTTCGATATATTCTTTAGCATATTTTCAAAATTTG
The DNA here is from genome assembly GCF_061612785.1 of Hesperophylax consimilis. Lineage (NCBI taxonomy): Eukaryota > Metazoa > Arthropoda > Insecta > Trichoptera > Limnephilidae > Hesperophylax > Hesperophylax consimilis. The sequence goes on from NC_142849.1 coordinate 30,126,649, forward strand.
CTGTAAATGTTAGTTTTGAATAAAATATTACATCTAAGTATTTGATTTCATTTTCTTCTTCAATACATTGTTTTAGGTAAGTTGTAAAAAGGATTAAAATAATAAATACACAATGAAGTGTGTATGCATAATTAGTAAGTAAAATACAAGTTTGTAGTTTAGTTATAGAAAGTTGTACAAAGAAATTTAATTAGTAAAAGTATAATAACGAGAGCACAAAATAAGTAAGTAGGTGCCTTGAAAGTAGTTACAGAACTATGTGTAATGAGTTTGTTGTTGGTTTTTGAAAGTAGTTACAAAACTATGTGTAATGAGTTTGTTGTTGGTTTTTGAAAGTAGTTACATAACTATGTGTAATGAGTTTGTTGTTGGTTTTTGAAAGTAGTTACATAACTATGTGTAATGATTTTGTTGTTGGTTTTTGAAAGTAGTTACAGAACTATGTGTAATGAGATTGTTGTTGGTTTTTGAAAGTAGTTCCAAAACTATGTGTAATGAGTTTGTTGTTGGTTTTTGAAAGTAGTTACATAACTATGTGTAATGAGTTTGTTGTTGGTTTTTGAAAGTAGTTACATAACTATGTGTAATGAGTTTGTTGTTGGTTTTTGAAAGTAGTTATAGAACTATGTGTAATGAGATTGTTGTTGGTTTTTGAAAGTAGTTCCTGAACTATGTGTAATGAGTTTGTTGTTGGTTTTTGAAAGTAGTTACAGAACTATGTGTAATGAGTTTGTTGTTGGTTTTTGAAAGTAGTTACAGAACTATGTGTAGTGAGTTTGTTGTTGGTTTTTGAAAGTAGTTACAGAACTATGTGTAATGAGTTTTTTGTTGGTTTTTATTATATTTTTAATTTTCTTACTATTGAAAATTTCGGGTATGGTTTTAATATTTTTTCCATTGAGTTGTTCCGGATTCACCCCGCAAGAAAAAGGGCGTTAGGAGAGGCCACCAGAAAATAAAAATTGACCTTCAAAATAAGAAAATCACTACATAATGAGATTTCTAAAACCACTTCCACTACCTTTTCTAACCTCTTGAATAAGAATTATAATGTTTTGTGATGAAATTTTGCCTAATTGACGTTCAAAATAAGAGGAATATTACCATCTACATCAGATTTCGAAAACCTTTGCGTAAAGCCTGAACAACGCATGGGACTTTAGCTAGTTTTTCTTCTAGGTATAGCTACATTTAAATAGATTTTATGTTTTTATTTGTATAATGGATTGATAAAAAAAGATTTTGTTAACGAAGCTGTAGATTAAATAAATAAAAATATTTTTTAACAAAAAATACATCTATTATGTTTAAAAGATGCATAAAAAGGTATATTATTATTTTTTTGTTTGACCGAGTATTAAACTTTCCTTCCCAGAGACTGGAGTCAACCGCGTCAAAAACTGAGCTAATTTCCGATTGAGTTGGACCGATATTTATTCAGTATATTAACTGCTGAAAAATGGTAGCTTTTCATTTCATCTCTATTCGGAGTCTTCCACAGTTTATGCCTCCAATGTTGTCCCCGATAACCAATTTGCAAGTACTTAACGCTTCAGTATTGAAATTAGGATTTTCCATTTCCAATCTAGTTTTCATCGCATTACGTAATCATGACAAGGGATCTCGATAATAATTGTCCTGCGGGCCATCGCAGGCGTCACGTGTTTTGTTATCGGCAGGAGATCACAACCTTTCGTCCAGAGGTAAGGATATACTGGAAATTTTAAGTGTAAACGAGTAGAGCCAACAAGAGTGCTGCTTAAGAGGAACGGCTGCGCTACCCTTTTCGTACAAAACTTCAATTTTGATTTTTAGGCCAAAATTACCAACCAAACTGAATAATCAAGAGACATATAGGTAGCTAGTAATGATCTGAGCTTTTTTATTTTTGTGTTTGAAATTATAAAATTGGATAATTTTTTTGCAGTAATTATTTAAAAATCATCTTACCGAACACATTACATATTTTTTACATTCAGTGTACTCAGGTGGGGTTGAGATAAAATAATTACTCTCCGAGCCAACGTCATCTTTGGGGATGCTGTGTGGAGGATATTTTTAAGAAAAGTGAGAAAAGAAAGATGTGGGAAGAAAAAGGGTACGAGGGGTGAATGGGAAGAATCTTAGGAGCCATTGTGTCTAGAGTGAGAGATGTATGAACGCATCCCTCCCACTACGTCGGTCGAGAGAGTCCAGCTAAATTTCAATAGGTCCCCTTCAACCGGTCTCTCTCAATCCGGCCCAACACAAGAGACCCGGACAAACCTGACCACATAATCCCGGGCACCCCTGCTAAGTCACCAAACGTAGTGAACCATTTAGTAGGTGTTATGCAATAAATGGTTTTCGGGCGGTTGTGCCCATACCCACAATTGAAAACATATATTGACAGACCTACAAACATTCACTTTTTTACAAAATATTTACGCTTAAGCGTAAATATATATTTTTTATTATTTTTTTGTTAAACTAATGCTTAAGACAAGATTTTTTATGCATAGAACAAAGGGTAACAATTATTTTACAAGCAATAATTATTAGCCTGAAACACTCATCCACATTGAAAATTCTCCTGATAAAAGATATATGACGCCAACGGGACGGATACATGACTTATGTATCTTTTACCAGGAGATTTTTCAATGTGGTAAAGTGTTTCAGGCTAATAATTTTTTTTTTTAGTTTTTTAATATTACTAGTAAAATAATTATTATATTTTTTTTTCTTTTTCAAGGTTTTTGTAGAGGAGTGTTATAAATTCATACTTGCACTGAGTTGAAGTAGACATTTAGGTGTTACTTTATTTTACCTAAAATACACAAGGATCATACATAAAGATAGCAATAAAAATGTGCGGTGAGAAAAATGAAGACAATGTTGGTAGTTCTTATTCGAAGTATGACACAGTTAAAATATGACCGAAGGAGATAGGGTCCCATTAGCTCAGATGGTAGAGCGGTGCCCCGGCAAGGCAAGGGTCATGGGTTCGAGTCCTAGTTGTGACCGGATCTTTTTCTGATTTTTCTGTCTTCAATAATTAAAAATTATTTTCTTCAGGGCCTCCTGTGTGGAGCTTATGTAAAAAAAACTGGATGGAAAAGTGGTATTTTTAGATTATCTATCCAATTTATCCATTGTTAGATTGCCATTTTTATTTAATAAATTTAAACTTTTTGAAGTGAACGAGTAATATTTTAAAAATAAATTATCTATTCATCAAGTTTTCTTAACGCATCTGGTTGAAATTTAATATAGACGTTTGAAGAAGACATTTTTGTAAAATTGAAGCTTTTACTAAAAAATTTCAATAGTTTCTCAGCCCTTCTTCAGATGATGAAACTTTGTCATTATGCATGCGAACGCGTCATACCGCCGGCAAATTTGATTCGCTGTTTTCTATGCGGTCCAATTCGCTCCGACGTGAACATTTTGTTCCTAGATATTGTCAGAATATGAATGTAGGATTTTGATTTCATAAATTAATTGGCAACTTCGATAGCATATGATTACCGAAAATGATATTTATTTGCATATTATAAACGCGGTTTATCTAAATGCCAGAATGATTGCAGCAATACGTTTGAAAAATAATAAACCATTATTTTGCAAATAATTTTACCAATCGAGCTATGTGCTAAATATGAAATCAGGAATTAATTTCATTCAACTCCTATCGTATTCATATTCAAGCAATTCAACACTTGATCCAAGTACTGCGAAACAATCGACCCATGATGAAGTAATAACATGTCTTTTTAATTTAATATAATTTAAATATAATACATGGTAGTTAATACAGGTATGTACAAAGGTGGTCCTGAAAAGCTGCCACATGGCTGTTGTTCTGACAGTTTTGATTTAACTTTTTGTCTTAATTAATAAGAATAAAGGGAAGAATTGTACCTAAATAACAAATTCATAGAAAATTGGAAAATATTATTTGTAGTCTTTCAGACCCATGGAAATCAATTGTCTGCGGAGTAAAAGTTAAAGATTAATGTGATTAATGACCGGTCGGTGGCCGAGTTGACATCGCGGTTGGGTTCCACCCAGGCGTAGTGTGTTCAATTCCTCGCCTGGCTAAGTCCTCCATCACAACACAAGCAACATTTTCAGCTTTCTGTGGTGGTAGTAGGAGATTTTCAAATATTGTTAGGTTATTCGTAACCCGGGAATGTTTGTCTTTCTTTATAAAAAAAAAAAAATGTTTTAGAATGTGTAATTAAAAAATATTATTTGTAGTCTATCAAACCCACGGAAATCAATCGTCTGCGGAGTAAAAGTTATAGATTAATCTTTTAGAATGTGTAATTTAAATATATAAAAATTATTTAAAGATACATGATTTTTCGTTTGTTACACAACTTTTTACGATTTTAATATTAGGTTTCTCATATTTTTTAAATTGTCCAAGCGATGCTAGCAGTCCACAATGGAGTGCTGGTACCTACTCTGATGTATGGCAGTGAGACATCGAATTGGCAGAGGAAGGATTCTGAATTCTGTATAAATGAGATCCCCGAGGCTAAAATCCCTGAGTGGTAAAACTATGTATGTTCGTGTGAGAACTGTAGAGATCTGCAAAGAGTGCAAGTCTGATGTAAGCGTAATGAGTAAGATCAAGAAAGAAAAGCCTCGATGGTTTGAACGTGAAGAGCTAAAGAAGAAAGTAAGGAGTGTAAGGAGAATATATGACCCAAATGTGAATGGTATAAGAAGCCGGGCACACCCGAATAAGACACGGTACGATGAAGTGAATCAGATACTTGAGTATGGCCATGTCTGTGAATGAGGCAAGGAGTTTGTGCCAAGACCGAGTTGTTTGGCGTTCCGTCCTCTGCCGACCCCTGCGGAGAAACAGCGATGGTTAGTTAGTTAGTAGGTTATTTAGTTTCTCATATTCCTCAAGTACATAATGCTTTTTTGGTTTATTTAAAATCACTGGTACACAATATTCCAGCGTTCTGCCTCGATACTTATCTCAAACCTTTGTTTTCCGTAAAACGTTTGAAGTGACTGTTTACTTGAGATTTTTTTTATTTATTTTCTCCCCAAATATCCATAATATAATGTATATATACTTGACAAGAACTATCAGAAAACTTAAATTTTAACTTTGAAATTTGATGACTTGATAAATTCTGCAAAACAACCCGTTTTAGTAAGTTACATAGATAAAAAAAAACTTAAAAAATAAGCGAAATTATAAATATTCATTTCATAATTTATACTCCTTTACCAGGAATACCTTAGACGATTCCCCCTTTTCTAACTTGACCATATGAATAATTAAAAAGACTTCCTGTAAAAAAAATCGAGACAGAATCAATACAACCCTTGTGTAAAGTACATACCTTCTATACCGTTTACTTCCAAAGCTTTTATATCCAACCCTTGTAAATAAACTGTCAGTTGCACAGAATGGAAAAATCTTTTAAATTAAAAGTGTTTTTTTAATTTTAACAGTTTTTCAAAAGTCAGACTGTTCCGCATTATTTATCTTAACTAGTAAGTAAATTCTATTAACTTTTTTCTAATTTATATTCTAAGTGAGGTGTAAGAAGCTTTTAAAAAATTAAAATAGAATAAATCAATAATTGGGGTGTTATTATTTTTGTTGGTGTTGCAAAAGTAGATATTTAAAATTTAGTAATTTATGATGCATATTATGACAATTGAAATTTGTATTTAATTATTAACAAATTAAAAGTTCATGATGGAGAAACTGTCCAAATTTCACGACATCAGAGCCAAATAAAGAATTTTTCGTACGTTAGAACACAGATTATCTTCTTTATTACTATGGTGATACTGAGGTGGAAATTATAATCGTAGAAAAAGGTAAATATATTTGATTTTAATTTCGAAAAATTAACCTTGGCATAAACAAAATACAGTCACAACTAATTAAAATTATAGGATACCTTTTCAGCATTTTTCACAATTTTCTAAAGAATATTTTCTTGAATATTAACATCTAAACAGACAGAATTTTTACAATTTTTCAAATTGATTATGTGCTGTCATGAATTTAGTTTTGTAAAGCAACTGGCCAATTATGATATAATAATAGAACTTGAATAAAACCTGTATATAACTTGCAAATCAACTTTAAAATTTGATGAATTGTTCAAATTCCGTGAAATAACCCATCCTTAGAATACATGCTGCTTTCAAGTAGATAAGAATATTATTCAGTCTCTCTTTCAGTCCTTTGCTTTATTTTATTAGCCGATTGAATTAGTTAAAAATATTTAAACGTTAATTATTAGTATTTAGCAATCATACATTAAACATTTAAACGTGGAAATCTACAAAAAAAACATGTCACAGTAGTACAGCCACATTTACCATTTTATTCGATTTATTGCGCAGATCTGATTGAATCTCTTATTTGGAATACGTTTATCTGAAGTTAGTAGGTAATCGCACAAACTGTCATAAAGTGCAATCTGAAATTTCAACTAAAGTGCCTTATTTTTTCCTACTATTTTGATAAAAGCAATGGAGTTCAAATGACCTAATTTAAATAATAAAATTATTTTCGATTTAAACAATATTATTAGTAAAAAATGCGTTAATGACAAAACATGACTTTTCCTGATTGCAAAACACCGAAAAATTCCACGTAAATGGTCGACAATTCCATTATTTTTAATTATCATTATTTTTTCTCACTTTCCTGACAATAAGACATAAGTTGTGGAGCATTGGTTTAAATTGTAGAAATGACGAAATACAGATAAGAATTAATTACGTATACAAAAAAGCTCAGTAAGTTTGTAAGCGCGATTTAGGTATGGAACCTTCTATGTGAAGAGTTTCAGCAGTTAGCAAAATTTTAGTTTTCCATTTGACCACCTCTCCGTTCTGCACTCCGGGTATTCTGCCGGGGTCCCGCCGCTGCTCTGGGCGGGGGCGGGGCGGGCTGGGCGGTTGGACAGGGGCGGGAGGGTGGCGGGAGGGCGGGGTAGGGCGAGGGCGGACCCGCCGCACATGAGAATGCAACTGGATGCACGCGAGCTGGAAATTATTTTTTGAGTGTGATGACTTCGAAGTTTTGCAGATATCATCGGAAAAATCATTAGCGTAGTTTTTCAACCATGGGGAATATTGAATTGTGGACATTAAAGCAGTGCAGGATAGAAATGCTATATGTTCAATTATCGTCATTGCTGATAAAGTATTGCTTGTTTATGGTTCTTCCAAGAGACTCCAATACAGACTTTAATTCATAATTTTTATCAGTGCTAGGAGAAAAATGAGCCATTAAGAATCTCTTCGAATTATTGATAATCCGGTTAAAAACGGCATTGCAGGCCGGTGTTCATGTGCCTGCATTTGCCTTGATGGTATATAATAACTAAATGCGAAAATAACTATTGTAAATACGTGTTCCGACATCGTGATAAGGAATTCATATTTTACAAAAAAGTTTAGCAGGAAACATAAATTCATTCGTTAGGGGCCAGCAATCCCGTTTTTAACTGGATTAGCAATAAATTGATGAGATTTTATTAAATTTTTTGTGTGTTTAGTAGTGCAAATAAATATAGGTCGTTTTACTTAAACAAATTACAGAGTTGAGAAGAGTTTTCACTTTACCTTACATGAATACAAAATAATACGACATAAAAATCTGTAGATTGATAAAATCTCCCTGCGGCTTGTAGAGATGCATCTTTTCGTATCCAGAAATCATTTTTTCCTAAAAAATCATTAATACAATTGTAAAATTGCATTAATTGCATCCGTTGCATACCGCTGCAGTTTGCAAGCCAGCTTCAACCCTGAATCATCCCTTTCTCTCCCCATGCACTGGGCGCTTGCATCCCTCTCATCACTAGCGTCATAGTGTAGGTTGCACCGCCCACAGGGAGCACGGTACTTGAACCGCGCGGGATACACCAGCTATCCGCTCAGCACCGCTCAGTTAGCCGGTTGCACTTTGCCGATGCGGACATATCTGGCCACTGTCGCGTTAAGGGCTTAGAGCGTTCATCGAGACGAATCTTCCGCTGATAGTCTGAAACTACCCCCGAGTCAGAGAGCTCCTAGCGAGGTAAAGGCGACGTGTAACGTGTTCCCCGGAGCGCAGCGCACGTTCGAGGTAAGTGAATATTGTTTTCGGCATTTTTCCACGCTGCTTGTAGCGAACTTGTCAGGGAATGTTTTCGCTCCTAAGTCGTTGAAAAATTTTAAAGTTCAAGACTTTTTTGGTATATTTACATTTTTTTATTATAAAAAAAAAATTAGAAAACATCATTTTTTAAATAATTCAAATTGAATAAAGGAAATTTCATGTATTTAGCTTAGTTTTGTTTTATTAAAACAAAATTGACATAATAATTAATCCGAATAATACGTTTTGCATTGAATTTACAACGTTCCAATGTGACAAAAGGTATTTTCGTATTTTATAATAGGGGTATTATGCAATTAATTCAATAACACATCTGCCCTGATGATAGACACTGCAACGAAAAAAGAAAAAGGTAGTGCAAAATGGCACTCCCCAAAAGTAAATCACGATAGAATTGGATTTGGATCACTTTCAACATTTTCAGGGCTCTTTTTATTTACACTGAGAGATATTTTAGGAATTGCACAAATAAAGAGTGATATACATATTTCTTTTTGAAAAAGTTTTTATTCTCAGATTTACGTTGTTCTTCATTATATGAATAAGATTTATATCTAGTCGATGAAGCTCAGACTTAACACACTATAAAATAATTATTGATTCTTAAATATAGGTTAAGGATACAAATATCAATCTAAAATTATACAGCTAAAATAACAAAAAGTTTAATTTATCATCGGAGAGAAAATCCTCCGAAAAAGTGTGTTAAAAATATTTTTATTGCAAAGTATTACCAAATTCAGTATGCTTTTAAATTTTCAAAAAGAATGGCCATTTTTCATGCAAAAAATATTTATTTAAATTTCTATTCGTTTTCTCTATTTGACATTTCTGGTTCTTTATTTCAAAACTCTTTTTGTTTAGAGAATAACTTTTAGTTTCATCTATATTACGATGGTAATGCCCATAATGAGACAAAATCGCGATTTTGGTATTGTCAAAACAAGTTAAGTAAAATACAAAATACCCCATCTTTCAATATTTTACGAATTTTTATTTTGTAGCTGTGATTTCTTAGATTATTGTGAAAAAATACTTCAAATATTAAAAGATTGTTTGTGAACGATGTCACATTCCCTAAAAAGTTAGACAGACAAAAACGTTAAAAATAACATTTGAAAGAAATGTAAGAATTTTAGGTGTCAATCAATGGTTTGGTATTAAAATATGAATTATTCAATATGTTTATCTCAAAACATATCGAGATTTTTCACGAAAGAAATTTAAATTAATTATTTTTCAATGATTAAAAGTAAAAAGGGAGATTGGTGTAAATTGGTGTTTGTGCTGAAATTAATTTGGTTTGAATTAGGTTAGTTATTTGCATAGCTCTTCTCTTCTAACCTAGCTTAACCTAACCTACCTTTTGTGAACATATATATTTATTAAAGGAATTACGTCCAATTAAAAAAATAAATAACATGAAATAAATGCAAATTTTAAGTAAAGGATTGTATACAAAAACAAAGATAAAATATAGAGATAAACATACTAAAATAGAAGTGACAAGATAAGTTTAGACCTCGCCATGTAGTAATAATTTGTATAATATTTCTTCACTTGCTTAGTGACAGATAAAAATTATTTATTTTTGGAATAACAAATGAGTTTTGCAATCACACATAAATATAGCAACTGATAAAACATGCATTAAGACAATGTAAATAGTGTTGATAGTTCTTAGTCGAAGTATGAAATAATTACATATGACCGAAGGGGATACAGTCGAATTAGCTCAGTAGTAGAGCAAAACCCCAGCTGAGGTCCTGGGTTCTAAATGCGACCAAACCTTATTCTGATTTTTCTGTTTCAAATTTAGTTTTGAAAGTCGCTAATATTGTCTTTAATGAGTAAAATAAATATTTAAAAAATAAAATCAAGGATTTTAATTGAGTTAACCAGTCTGAACAGTTTTGAATAGCATCCATAATTAGTTAAGTGTTGATTAAAGAAGAGCAGATCATTATTTCTGAATCTACAGGATTAAAGGGGTGAGGTAGGTGAATCAATAATACAATTCATAAACATACCAACTATAATAGCAGGACCGAGTCCTTTAGATACTCCCTCTAGATTGCATGCAGTTGGAAATTGTAGATGTGTTCATCTGAACGGAATATAGTTACAGGAAGGCTATAATAACATACTTCGGTAATAATAACAATCGAGGTTAGCATAATACTTTTCTTCTGAATGGGTTCTATATACTTTTAAAAGAAAATTAAACTTTTCATTTCTGTTCCACTGAAGTTTAAAGTATCACGTGTTTGTACAAGGCCATATGGGTATTTCGCTAAATAGTATAAAATAAAGTCGCTATCCGTGTCTGTCTCTTTGCGCGCTTAGTTCTTCTAAGCTACGCAACGGATTTTGACAGGGTTTTCACTGTCCTTTATAGAATTTCTTCCGCAAGGCTTGTAAATACTCGTGAAATACCTGCAAATTATACTTAAAGAAAGTAAAAAAAATGTTTTCGGTCGCTTACATTGCCATGCTAACGCTGGCTAAACCTTACAAGATACATCAAAATAATGTACTACGGAATTGTATATCTTAAGTAGGTCTATAAAAAAGTCTGCAATGGTATATGTCTATCTCTTAAAGATAACCCCCAGCAATACCGGGTACACTTCAGCTAGTAATATAAATAAATAAACTTTTGAAATCAATAAAAAAATGAGCACGCTGGAATGTTTATAAGGGTTGGCGACAGTGTGACCGGGTAACTGTGGAACTTAATAGTTCAACCAACTATTTGCTCGATCGGCACTACTATCCGAGGGAGCCGAGAATGCAAGTGAAATATTACAGCGGAAAAGAGCTCGCTACGATGAAAAGACCATTTACTAAACAGGACGTAGAAAATCCTTAAAAGTTTTATATTTGTAAGAAAATTTTATTTTGTATTTAAGACAGAATATTTATTTTAAATATTATTTTTACTATGGTAAGTTTGTTCAAGTAAAACGTTTTTTTTTGTTTATTTCATATACCTATTTATGTGGAATCATGATGAAAAATCAGAAAAAATGTATTTTATTGTACCTATTACTATAGTATATATACTGTTACATTAGACGTAAAATTGGCCTAACAATAATGATTTATGTGATATATGTTCAATTTAATAACAGTACCTATATACCTAACTGTAAAATATGGTTCCATGATAACTCAACACAGTGACAATTCAACAGACTTTTAAAAAGTGATAGGTATAAAGTCATTAGAAACGATGAATTTTTTTTTTAACCTAACCTAACCTATTTTATCCAGTTAATAAAGTTTTTGTTTCATCACTTTCCATGACTTTATATAACTTTTTAAAGATGTGATGAATTATCATTGTGATGATTTATCCTGTTACCGTAAAATATATATGTTGCAGTTATAGTTACTGACATTACATGTACAATTGGCCTAACAACAATATTTATTGAAGAAACACCATATATCATTCTGTTTGATGAAATTTTTTTGGTTTGTGTAGAATAAATGACAAATTACCTGATTTGAGAAATTCACGGCCAAATGTTTTACAGTTATTTATATTTACGGAACTATGCCGTTTTGTTTTACCTCCTTCTTTATCAAATGTTTCGGACAGCATTACAGTGTCCATCATCAGGGTAGATGTATAATGTGTATTAATATTTTTAATATCGTACGTCAATTTGTAAGAATAAAATTTAAGAGAGTTTTCAATCTTTTTTCAAAAACCGTATTTTATTTTGAAATATATTCGTAAACAGCGAATTTATCTGAAGTGGAACGTAATTAAAAAAATGTTTCTCGCAATAAAAAAGTACACACTTTACAACAATTTTCGTTTCATGTCTAAATGTCATGATGGACAAGTGTAAGGATGTTCGATACGTTGGCTAAAGATGGAGGTAGCGCAACATGGCATAGAACCCTAAAAATAAATCACTATAATAACAATTACAAATTTACGAAAAATGCACAATGGTAGGAAATAGTTCAATCAAAGTTCAAAATGATGAAAATCGAAAGAAAAATAGTAGGTATTTCATGTTTGATTTCGATTATTTAAAAATAGCTAACTTTGAGGAGATTGTAATAGACTAGTTTTTCCAGGGAAGTGTCATGATGCCATTTTCCATACTATGTTGGCTGGCTACATTTCGTTTTTATAACATAAAGTTTTCGGAGCGTAATCGTTTGATTGATTTGGAAAGTGGCGGGTTCGGTTCTTAATATATAATATAACTATTAAAAAAAATTTTTCTTCATTTTCTAGATTCTTTTTTTCCATAAGGTGGTGAATCATTTAAATTTACTGAATTTAATGTTAATTTTCTTTGTTCAAATAGAACGGCGTCATGCGTCTCACAATTTATACCTCATATGGGTGTTTAAAATGTTACCTGGCTATTATAGACTTAGAGGTCTTATATTTTTTCGGTAGGGAAAAAATTGTTTCCTAACAAACCCTACTAAAATTGCATGTTTTTGCATCATAATCAAACACAGAATCAGCAACAGTAGCCAACCGCGGCCAAATATTACATACATGTTTGTTTGTATTGTGTTGGGATTAGGAAGGAATCGGATATGGCCTATTCTAAGGAATTCCTTCGCATTTGCATGTTGTATTAAGGAAAACCGTAGAAATCCTTAAAAACATAATCGCTGGGTGCTGTGATAATTTTTATCGAATCTTATTCGAATATTTATTTTACACAGCCCTTCAATAGTTAAAATCTTCTTATCCTTCGTGTTAAAAAAGTATAATTATCCTAATTTTTTACAAAAGCACAACGCAGGAATCCCTGAGGAAAAAAACTCTCAGAGCCTATATCATCTTTGGGAATGGTGTCTGGAGGGTATTTTTAGGGAAAGGGAGGAGAGGAAGTTCTGGGAAGGAAAAAGTTATGAGGGATGGTTATGAATTTGGGGGTCATTGTGTCCCGATCCAGCCCGCCCCATAATAAGTGTGCAAACATATCCGCCGCCAAGACCCAGACAAAACTCACCCCATGAACTTGAGCACCCCTTATAAGTCACCAAACGTAGTAAACCACTGAGGGTGACCTACAGCAGGGGTGTTGGTTATAAATGGTTCCCGGGCCGGCGGTAACCTTACCCGCCTCCAAAATTGTGAAGCAAGTCAATTAAATTACATTTACGAAATCGATACTAAACAAACCTGCATACAACTGAAGATTTTTAATGGAAACTGAATATTTTCAATAAAAATTATTTGAAAATACCACTTCAACTTTGTTTCCAAATTTTTTTGGTATATCCATTAAAATCTTTCCGACGGCTCTCGAATGGCAACTATGAAAGTTCCTATTTACATATTTAGATCGTCTAGTCATTTCATTATTACTTCGCCATCATTCGGTGCATTTTTAATATTAAACGAAGGGCTTTAAATAGTCGTCAATGCATTTTTGCTATTGCCAAATTATTATACTGCGAGACCGTAGACCGGAAAGCATCTAAATTGGTCCTGATAAGTGCTTGGACTCGTTAAGTCTACGTAGCAAGCGCTAAATAAATTTGATTGTTATAGGGAGTCCGCTATTTATAAACATATTTTATCTAAGCGAAAATTGTGAACATTTAATCAAATAAAGCAATAATCTCACGACGAATGTCTAAAGTATCATTTGAAGATACACTGCGATTTTTTTCATACCTTTAACATGTTAAATAACAACAACATGCGTTTTTATGATTTTCTCAGCATACTGCGATTTTTTCATATCGAGGCAATTTCATATGATTATCCTACAAAATAACGTTTATAGAAAATTGAAAATTCAAGTATTCAATGGAAAACATGTTGTAAAACGGTTGAAATTCTGAACTCAGGGGCTTAATGACAGACAATAATAATTATTATTAGATTTACCTACACATCTAAATATCAGAGCATTAAAACAGTATTCTTATTTTTCCCAAAACCAATTATTGGTTATTGTCGTCTATTCCCAATTTTATTTATTTATTTATTTGTTAAGACATACACAGTACAATAATATACAGTTAGATATTTTTAGTTATTACATTGTTGTAGTACCTATTACGTATGTCCATAAAATATCATTACGTAATTTCGCCTGAGATTGTTATAAAAGGAAGGAAGTGTGTGTATATATAATAATAAATGATTTGAAAACAAGAATTATAATAAGCTCACGAATTGTAAATTGGCTGAATACATAGAAGTTTTGAAAAATGATGTGAAAATATTTTTTAAATATGTCATGCTAAGAAATTTAATAAGTTAGTTTTGTATGTTAGAAAGATTAATGATATGAAATATTATTTTACTTAGTATTATGATTTTCTCTTCGTCTAAAACGAATTGTTTTAAAACGAATGTTAATTTTATTTCGAAATTAAAACTTCTGAGAAAAAATATTAAATTAGATATAAAGTGTAGGTATTTTTTTTAAAGAAAGACATACGTGCATGGGTTACAAATGACCTAACAAGGTTTGAAAATCTCCTACAGCCACGATGGTAAGCGGAAAATGTTGCTTGTGTTGTGATGGAGGACTTAGCCAGCCGAGGAATTGAACACACTACGCCTGGCTGTGACTCAGGCACCGACCTGTCTTAAGTAAGATAAGGTTTATCCGCCTGTTTTGATTTGTGCAAGAAAAAAACATGGCCAAAAAGTGCCCTTTATTTTATTTTGTGGATATTCAGGTATAAATATTTAATTTTTTTTCGATAATTGTATAAATAACTTAATTTGCCACATTATACAATAAAATCATAACCGAAAATGGGTTTGTAAGTAGGAAATTTTGAACTTTAAAGCAGTTTTCATAGGCCTTTACATTATTTTTTTCTGGGCTCATAAAAAGACTTGTCTAAAAAATACTCGATCATTTCAAAGGCCAAAATGTATTCTATTCGCAGTATTTAATTAAAGCATCTGAAACATTTCAAGGCGACCAAATTTTCAAACCAAAATCACATGATTTTGTATTACTACGTATGACATCGCCTTAATATCTTTTTTAGAATGGTAATTTTTATTTAAGGGATGTTCACTGTCTACCAAGTAAAAAATATTAATTATTGACACATCACAAGAGCGCCCCAGTTTGTACAGTTTTGAGTTTAAAAGCAGGGGAGCTATGTCGCCACCCAGTTGGGCAGCGTTTTTAGGCGGGTTAAGTAAGGGGCTGTAGGAAGGAAATTATTAATATGGGTCTTGAGGAGGCCTGGATTATGTGATTTTACACAAAAACGAGCCGAAAAAGCAGCCAGTTCTCATGAAGTCAACATTAACTTTGAACGGGTGTTCCGCTCGTGTAAGTCGAGTTTTACGCACGTGCACCAGTACAGCAGGGATCATTACTGCTAGCTCATTAGAGCAGGCTTCATTAAAATTCACGTAGAACAGACTCACACATTACGTCTGTGCATTGGAGATGGTAATCGGGCTGCACAGAATCAAGTAGGTTTATTAAGTATTGTGTGGCACCAAGCCTTATCTCCCAAATAAATTGCTGTTATTTACACTTTTAAATATATAATTTTTGCTGTTATATTTATTTATTTATTGACGCCCTATTGGGCTTTTAAGTACATAACAATTACGAATTTCATTTTTAACAACAGTATAAAACAAACAATAGAAAATAGAAATAAAATATAATGATTTATCATACATTATTTACATTTAAAAAGTGGTGGACTAATTTGGCTTTAAATGTATTGAAGTTTAAATTAAACATGTCAGCGACATCACTTAGTTCATTGCCCAACCTATGTATTCTTTCTAACACAGAATTCGTAGCGAAGTTATTGTTGTAGAATAAAATATTCCGTCGAGTATATTTTGGAAGTATTATGTAAAGATAGCAAATTTATAGTGTCAGGGCAGTCCAACCTTGAATGAACAATTTTATATAATAAAAGGAGTTCAAATATTTTTCCCCTTTCAAATAATTTCGATAAGTTAAGTTTACTGCGTAAATTGACATAATTGATTTCAATAATAGGAATACCAATTTTGAAATTAATAAAACGTAAAAAATTATTATGATTTTTTTCAATGTGTAAACAATGAGAGTTGAAATGAAGGCACCAAATGGTTGAATTGTATTCAACCTGACTTGTAACCAGAGACGTGTAGGTATAGTAATTTTATAGTTTTTATGTTATTAAAGTCTTTAGCGATTCTGAGAATAAATCCAAGCATTTGTAATCTCTTACTGGTAATGCTATTAATGTGATACAAGAAGTGTCATTTGGAGTCAAAGATAACTCCAAGGTCATTGAATTCAATTCAATTGACTCTTTTTAGATTGGCATTGTTAATTGAGTAGTCAAATAATAAAGGATATGCAGCGAGATAAATATTTATTTTGAATTAAATATTTATCGAACTAAAAACGCATTTTAATAGATAAGTAATTTATAACAGTTACATATATGTAACGTGTTACATTACACACTAAGTTTACTGAATTTTGTATGTATAAATTTATTTTTATTATTATTCATTTATTAATTTTCGGGAAATCGACAGTTTACATTTCTTTCAGTTTGTACATACGTATTATATAGCCAAAATAAAGCAATTATAGATTTTCTCCTTGTGACTTTACCTCTACTGAGACTTTATTTTGGGTCTAACCCTCACTTTTGAGCAATCGAGTTATCGATCTAATCTAATCCCCTTGTAAAGAATTTAACTGTACACGAATCAATTATCTAACTCACAAAAAAGATCATCAAGATAGAAAAAATTAAAAATTTTCGATAGCATTTTCTTTCTCTGCGCAAATTTAGAATTAGACCACGACCACGTCGAGCGGTATGGCTCGTGACTAGCAAGCCGACGGTCGCGGGTTCAAATCCCGGCGTGAGGATCTAGATTTTATTTGATTGATTTACGCAAAAAAAACTTATAACACGTTTGCGGTACGTTTCAGAGTGGAAGATACTTTCAGTATCGTCTCGGTGTAAGACCACCATTCGGAATTAAAACGTTGCTTGAAACTGTTTTGGACTTGTAAACATACCCCAATTGGGGATGCCATAGTCTCACTGGCTCCAGAAGGTTGGAAGCATTTGGGACTTGTCAAATAAAAAAACTATTTCGCAAGTGGGCCCGAGTCAAAGCTGAAATTTTATATCCACTTGAGGGATTTTTGACATATTATGCTAAGTTTGCAAATCGTTTTTTGCGATCGCTTGTCCTAACCTAAAAATATGGGAAGAATGGTGAAATCTAGGTGGATTAATTGGCTTAAACCGCAGTAAGCAGTTTCATAAGTTCCCATATTAATATTTTGAGGAATGTTATTAATTAAATAATATGGGAAATATATACCAATCGCTCGAGTAGATTACCGATACCATATACCCATGATTAATAATTTAGAAGATATCGTGACAGGATGTTCGCGATCAAACGATTATGGTTCAGAAGTTGTTAAATATATTTCCCGCTTTACAAGTACGTACTCGGCATACAAGGAATTATATGTTAGAATTATTTATCAGGTAATTGATACCTTGTTGATGTATGAAAAGTCTTTTGCAACATAAAATATTTAAGGGTGGCTTATTTATTTATCTTTACTCGAAACCCGTTAAAGGCTTTGATCTATTATTCAGCTTTTTATACTAATTATAATAAGTGTTAGTAATGCTTTAAATAATTTAATGATTCATCATTTTATGTGCTTCCTTAATGCATTTCTTGTAAAGTCGATCAATGATTTCAATTATTAATAAAACCAGTCTGTTAATAGCGTCAAAAGCGTGGCTGTCCAGTTTCATACGGAGAATACTTACTGACATGAAATATTGTTAATTTAAAAAAAATTATTCTTTACCCTTTTAAGAAAGGGATGGAAAGTCGGAACACTCGTTCTTAAAAATAATTTAGAAGACATCTCTAAAAAAACTGAATATTACAAGTATTCAAAGATAATGAATCAAAACAACATCACTTAGACATAAATATAACGGTTTCATGCTAACTCAACACAGTGACTATTCAACACACCTTTAAAAAGTGATATAAAGTCATTAAAAATGATGATTTTGTTTAACCTAACCTAACCTAACCTACTTAACCCAGTTAATAAAAAAAAAAATGTTCCTCAATTTCCATGACTTTATATAACTTTTTAAAGATGTGAATTATTATATTGATGATTTATCCGGTCACCAAATATAACATCCAAAGTCCTCTATTTTTTATACAACAATTGCCACAATAATTATATTTACAAAGGGATTACATATTTTAAAAGTCTTCACGAAGAATTAAAAAATAGAATTGGTATTATTCAAGGAAAAAGTAAAATCGTTAAAAAAAATTAAAACTGATAACACCATTAACAAAATGCAGTAACTTCATTTGGAAACCATGTTTATATTTTATAATGTTGCCACATACTGTACTATCATACACTCTATGATATTACTTTTTACTCCTACACTAAACTCAAGAGCATGTTCTCCTTAATTGCTACAGAAATACTTAAAAATAAAACATATTTATATTATAATTTTGAATCTCGTCTGTATATTTGTTTGGATAAGGCCGCCTGTGTTGTACGCGTGTTCAGATATGTCGTGAATCACAATTTTTTTTCTAGAAAATGATCATAGGTCACATTTTTAACAGTATAGTGATAAAAATGCCGTACTCATTTTTCTTCGTGTGGTTTTTAAACAGAATTTTTTTTAAAATTATTTATTTTTATATGTGAATATCACCAGAGTCCCAAATGTTTCCTACCATCTGGAGCCCGTGAGACTATGGCATCCCCAATTCCTGTATATTTTGAGGCTGAAAGTGGTGGGGAGGAGAATGAGATGTGCAAGAGGATGGTGGGGAGGAACCACGCTATTCACATTTGGTTTACCAAACACGGCTAAAGCCATTTAGTATGTATTATAGCCATAGGCATGTTATTATAGCCTTCTTATAACTATATTTGAATATATACAGAAATTGTAGATGTGTTCAACTGCACGTAATCTAGATATAAGTGAGTATATTAATGACTCAGTCCTGATATTGTTGTTGTAATTAAAAATCATTTTTGATATAGTAGTTCTAGTTGATATGGTGAGGTTAGGCTAATTAAATAAGGGCTGTCTATAAAATTTTCAAAATAATAGTTTTGTGATGATTATTCCTCATTTCTGACATGAACATATTCATTATTAATATTTTTGCAAGCAGCACGTATTAATCTTCACACCCATTTAAAATATGTCAGATTAATAAATTGTAAGCTAAACAAAAACGCAAATTTATAAAACATTCGATGTTTAAACATAAATTGAGAAACAAATGAGAATCATGAAAAACAAAACTTGTTTCAGCTTCGTGAAATTCCATATTAATATTTACATCGGAAAAACTGTACCAAAACCAACACGAAAAGAACGTTACATTTTCAACTTGTTTGAGAACACGAAATAACCGCTTAAAAATAATGTAACCATGAATTCATTGGGCGAGAAACAACATTTTATAATATTGAATTTCTCAACATGGTTGTAAAGGCATGCCCGGAGCGCATAATACTGAAGGGAGTGACAGATCAATACACGAGTGGGGAGAAATTTCCAACATTACCTGCCCCAATATCAAACATCTTAAGCAATACTACATTAATGAAAACGGCTCGTAGAGGGGCGAAGCGCCCTCGAGTGTGGCGTAGGCCTCTCTACGCCACCGTAGAGCCTCTCGTCGTAACGAGTAATTCAACTACGTATTGGGAGGCCAAAATACCAGGGGAAGATGAACGCGGGGAGGAATCTCGAGGGTTTCTCTCGAATATTTTGTGGGGAGTTTGGGTGAGGTATGGAGTAGTGAGGGGTGGTAAATGGGGCCTGGGGACTTATTACATAATTGATGGTGTGGCTGGGAACTAGGAGAAACCGTGGGAAATCAACTGATATATTTTGTGGGATTTGCCTTTCAAAATCATTTTTTTGACTTTTCTTTATAATTAATCATAATTGTTGACAAATTAGAGAGATCAGAAATTTATATATCGAATGAGCATCGAAAGTTAAAAAAAAAATAGAAATAGACGTTAAAAGTACGATTTATTGTTTGAACAATTTTCAGGTACTTAAATATTATATTGTTATGGGTTGGTACTGAATAAATTTATACAAAAGATATCAGATAAAAAATAATTTGGGAGGCGGGTTTGGGTACCGCCGCCTCGGTAATCATTCATTAGAAAACCAACACCCCTGCCATAGGTCACTTCAAGTGGTTTGCTACGTTTGGTGACTTAGCAGGGGTGACTAGGATCGTTGGGTGAGGTTTGTCTAGGTCTTGGCGGATAATGCGTTTGCCCACTTGCTGCTTGGTTGGCTGGATAAAATAATTGAGATAGACCCTTTGACCTCTTCAGACGGACTCTCCCGACCTTCCTCAGAACTCTCAAAGACCCTCCACACAGCAGCCCAAAAGATGACATGAGCCCTGGAGGATTTTTTTTCTTCATGGCTCCTGTGTGAAGCTAATGTAAAAAAAATATAATTTATCCCTTTATTATCTAATCAGTTCATTTCTACAATAACACTTATGTAAAATCAAAGTTAATCTGAGTTCTAGAGTTCATTGAATCAGAGTTGCGGACAGACACAGCCGAAAATAGTGTTTGCGAATTTTGAGGAAACGAGTGCTTTTGAATGTTAAATTAAACACAAATAACAGTTTGTGCGATACAACTCCTTTCCTAGTCTGGTAGTAGAAAATTGTAATGTTTAAAAATCTATAAAATAAAAATAAAAAACCACTGCAAATTGCTTGCTCGAAGTAAGCTACTTTTTTCTTCCATTGAATTGATAAATCCCGATATAGGTACATATATATTAGGGGTAAAATTATAATGATAATGTTTAGACAATATTTAATTACCGACCACTGAAGAGCGCACACTGAAATAATCAGACTATGCGCAAAAAGGAACATACCCATAGACATATGAATATTAGTAGACCTGCCCTAAGTGATTAAAAGCGTATTATCCCCACTCCCCATACCGGTTCCATTGGAGCCGGCTGTGCTCGCGTATGGCCTCAAGTGAAATTTGAAAACGTGACGTCATCATTCTTGTGCGAACTATGGTCGAGGCATCATCGGTTCATTTTACAAAAATAGCACGGCAAAATGTTGACTTGTACTATGAACACTTGTAAAAATAGATGTGAAAAAGAGAATAAACCCAATTGTCGTATTACATTCCATATATAAGCATTATTTTACTTTATTTTAAGCATATTCACATCGTATAATATGAATCAGTTGTTACTATCACATCGAGAAACGTCTGGACGCGAAACACAAAGCTGGTTGGTTGCTGGGAAGTAAATTATGAACATTTATAAAAGTGTCTTAACTAAATACTTAAACGAAATATTCGACTCTGAAAATAGAACCGAATTTTTTTGCCGAATTTGGACTTCGCAAATTTGTTCATAACGTGGCGAGTAATTTGCGCTCCCATGTAAAAATGTCTATTCATTCAAAAACAGATTTTACTTTTAAGAAGTAAATGGTGATATTATAATGCGAGATGCCTATTTACTGTCAGATTGATTTATTGACGAATCACAGTCAGCTTCACTCCCTTCGTTCTTCAACAGTTGATTTTACCCCTCGCCATTATCTTCTCGTCTATTAATTCCTATGTCTGTGAAAATACCCCATTTCTACCGATTTATATCAAATTTCTCGAAAACTCTTTAAGTTTTTAAGTTCCAAAAAAATAAAGTAATTTTTGATAATATCTATACATTTGTTATGCCGAAACGTTAATTATATGATATTCCTTCGATAGAAAAAAATCGCAAAGTAAGCTCCGAAAATTATTAAAATTATGTTATTTTAATGTTATTTAATATGTTATAGGCATGAAAAATTCACAGTTTATCTTTAAATGCAACTCAAACATTTGTAGAGAGGTTTTTGCTCTTTTTCGAACGAATAGTGTTTTATCAAATATTTTTGCTCAATTATTATAATTTTTTTAATATTAGCGCGCTCCCTCTAACATTCGTATTTAAATATTTCCCTTTCAAACCATCTTTCAACGCTCATAAAGGGGCTTAAAGGAAAACTTTTGCAGCGCTGTCTATTATGGGACTTTTTTTGCGCACGATTTGAATGTTCATTTTTAAACGAATCACCTGTAGTATCGATCCGGAAATTGAGTGAGGTGGCTAAATAAAAACACATTTGTAAAATTATGTAACTAAATACCAAAAGTAAAATTTTGGAAAACAGCTTGAACTTCTGTTTACCCGATTTGGGATATGTATTTAAATGTTTACGCAGCCAGCAATTTGCGCGCCATTGTTAAACGACTAGTAATACGTAAGCAAATTTTATTTTCGAGGACGAATGGTGATATTACAATGCGAGTTGCATGTATACTGAAAAATTCATTTATAATCCTCAAACCTACTGATTTTGGTTGTCTGTTATGTGCGTACAGTGAAAAATTCACGCGTGAAATTATTCACATTTAATGAACTCAAACTTTATTTGAAATTATCCAAATTTTCAAAATTGGAATTGATTGTGTTAATTCAGATAAGCAATAAAGTAGGTAAACTACCTATGATCAGAAAATAATTTTATTTTTATTTAGTTAATAATTTTTTATTTGATATTTCTTTTGTTAAATTTTTGAAACATTCGAAAGGTGAATTTCTTATATCTTTCTAATTTCAACAAAAAAAACATTATTATTAAGAAAAATAACCATATTTCTTTTTGAAACGCAATGATCCTGTAATAATTTTACAAGTTCTTTTAGCTTCACAAATCCTATATTTATAATATCCCGTGATTTTTCACGGTTAGTGTCCCCAATTTGTCCCCAATATGTATCCTACTATTCTTTGCAACAGCTCTATAATTTAATAATAATAATAATATTTGACTAATTTATATAGCGCCGTTTTCGCGAGAAATCACCTCAAGGGCGATGTACAAATATATTTCTTATATAGTTAATACTAGAACTACTGACTTATCTCTAAGACTTATATCTAGTGACTTACGACTAAGGCCTATAACTACTATCTTAACGACATATATACGAGTATTTACATATTTAGCAACTTACAACTAAAATTAATATTAACAATCTAATCTTACAAACGCCAGACGAAGAAGGAAGTTCCATTATATTAGATTATAATATTGAATTTTTTAATAAACTGATATTTTCTTTTACAGGTGACAGCTTGAATCGCGTTTCGCCGGTAGCCGTCGGTAAAATATCCATCGTCCGCAATTTGTTAACTTACCAGTAGAATTTATAGTTTAATTCAATCAAAGTATAAAATAAGTGTAATAAAATAGTGTTAAAAATAGTGCTAGAAAATAGATCATTTAATTCTAATAAACATACCGACTTCAAAATTTGAAAGCGAAATTCTAAACATTCACGTACAAACTGTGTCACGTCCCGAAATCCACATTTCACGTGTGTGCCGCATTTTACCCGACGAACCTTTGCTGCCCTGGTAGCTTGTTACATCGTAAGCAGCCATCGCGTAGGTACGGGGCGTTCGTGTGTTCTCGCTTTTACCTTACGGTCAGTGAAATTCGACGGGCTTGCGCGTTACGTAGGACGTATCTAAAACCACGCACACACACATATATATTATATATAATATATATAAGGGTGAATTTCGGTGGCATTGAAACTTTCGGTGGGGGTGCAGTGGTGTTAGTTTGTGGCGAGTAATTCACCCCTTCTGCTTTCCGTTCTCCTGGTATTCGAGGGCGCCAAAGCGGGCGCAGGGCAAACGGATGAACCTCACAACCAAAGGTAAGATCTTAACCTACATATAAATTAAAGGATTTTTGACATACATTTATGGTTTTGTAACTGAGAGGTTCGATGTAACTTGTCCCCCTTATTTTATGTTGGATATTTTTTATTAATGATTTGATGATTTTCCTAGAAAGATTACAACGAATCTATCGGCGGTATGCTTTAAAGTACTTAGGTATTTTAGGTACATTGAAGATTACTGTAAAATAGGGATAGATTAATACTGATCTAACCTACATTATCCTATGTAATGCGATTGATAAATTACTGTATGTATTCATTTGCATGCTGTTTATAAAATGTGTTATATGTGTTTTAATAAATATGATATAAGAAAAAGATTTTCATGTACCAAAATTTTTTTAAAATAAATTATTATAAGTAATAATTACTCGTCTGAAATATCCATACAAATTGAAAATATTTCCCGAGTAAAGATAAATGCTGCCGACGAGAATTGAACCCGAACCTTCTGATTACCGGTCAACCACTACACTAAACTTCGTCAGCTTATTCCCAACCCCCCAAACAATTCAATATCTGCTAGTATTTCAATCAACAACTATTGCTTCAATTTGGTTCAATTCCCGTCAGCGGCATTTATTTTTACTTGGAAGATATTTTCAATTTGTATGCATATTTCAGGCGAGTAATTATTCCTTATAATAATTTATTATCCTTTGTGCCATGCATAAAAAACCTAGAATTTTTGGTTTTTATCGTTATAAGAAATAATTATTTTAATATGATAATTTTGTGGCCTTTTTACAGTATGTGTGTATTTTTGTTAGTTATTACATAAAAGCGATTGTCTTGCTAACCACCTTGAAATACTTAACTTTTAAATCGGTGGCGTCGAAATCAATTGATTTAAAACAAAGTTTTTCTCTGTTAGATTCTCAATTGGCCGCCTGAAAAGTTAACTATTTTTAGTTGTACCTTGTTAACAGTTTTCAGATAAATAAGAACAGAAATCAAAGATATAGTTTATAAGATAGAGATATAAAGTAGTGAGATGATACTTGCAGGTACCTAACCGAGATTTCTACGAGGATAGCAGAATATGTTTGGGGTTAGACTAACAACTTTGAATGAATTACATCGCGCTAGTATTCTGAATCATACCTTTCTATGTTTATAGTATTAAACGTAGTAAATCACTTCATCCATAACGGTTTGCTAATAAATAATAACATATTATGTGGAATTCATACATGGCGAAACAGCACGAACTCGAATGTTTTTAACCAACAATTTATGGGCATATTATTTGGAGGAAAAGATTAAGAAGAAATTTTTCTCTTTAAATTTGTAATTTTTTTCCATCACATATCGCCACTGGAAACAACTAAGCGTATCACGTGATACGCCCTTCGTCTCTCTCTAGCAGTACCGTGAGACGATGCAGAGTGGAAATGTGAACAGTGGCCACGTTTCATATAAATGATTTTGTTTTTGTCTTTAAGTAAAAAAAAATATCGTCGGACAGAAAAATGGGCAGTATATTTTTTTTTACTACAAATATGCTGAGAAATCGCTGGTTAAAAATTTCGGGTGCGTTCTGATATAACATGTCGACATTGAATATGAACTTTGGTAGGTCATTCTACATAATAATACCAAGTAGAAAAGATCGGGAGAGGCCGATTGAGGAAGGCCCTTTGGCCTCTCCAGCCACACTCTCTCGACCCATTGCCTTGCAACGCAGTGGGAGGGATGGATTCACTCCTGAAAAATCTGACCCCCAAATTCCTAACTACCCCCAATACATTTTTATCGATCTCGAAAATCCTCTTGTTCCTTTCCTTGAAAGGACTCTCCACGTGGCATCACCAAAGGTGACAAAGGTAGGCCCTGAGGTAAATTATTTTCCTTAGAGAATAATGATATATAGGGTGTCCGGGGGTAAAGTGCACAAATCTCGGGAGGTAATTATACATGATAGTAGAAACAAAAAAGAAAAATAACTCTTTTCGAAATTGCAACGTTTAAGGGTAGTAGTCAGGTAAAAATATGTTTTTAGGTAAAAAAAAATAGTTTTTTTGAAAAAGTAAACATTCATCTACGAAAAAAATATTTTTGTGTGAAAAAAAATCAATACAGTTTCGAAAAAGTTGTTTATCTTTTTTACTTGTTTACTCCACAGAGGAAGCTCTAAGGAAAATGATTTTCCTCAAGGCCTATATTATAAAAATATATTAATGAATTAAGCGAGTAGGAATTTAAGCGATTAGTGTGTTCAGGAGTGAATTCATCCCTCCCACTGTGTTGCAAAGCAAAGAGTACGGCTGGAGAAACCAAAAGGTCTTCTTCAACTGGCCTCTTAATCCGTTCCAGCCGACCACCCAGTTGGTGGGCAGACGTATCCGCCGCTAAAACCTGCACAAATCTCACTCCATGAACCTAGGCACCCCTGCTAAGTCACTAACCATAGAGAACCACTTGGGATGACCTATGGCAGAGGTGTTGGTTATTCAATTAACGGTTCATGGGGCGGCGGTACCCGTACCCTAAATTTCAGAACAAATTCTTTGTAATATCTCATTAGGCATGTAACACCAGGTGATCCATATTGTCATGTGGTTGGGGGAAGTTCTGAGGTAGGTTAAGGAAGAAGCTTTAGGAAGGATTGTGTAAACAAAAAATAATATCTTATGGTTAATTCGATCTCCGGTATCCTTTAGAATCTCAAGGATGGCGGTGTGTTTTTGCTTATGACGGCATTATAACACATAAAACACCTCAGAACAGGTTATCCTATTGAGGTGTTCACAAAACAATACTACTATCCCATACAAATACTGATTATTATTATTTTTTTATAACTGGTACTATTATGTTAACAGTATGTAAGAGAATGGAAATGAATAAATAGATAATAATAATATTTTAAGTGCATTTTTAACGTACATTCTTAACTTTGCTGCCGAGGTCGCTACCACTGCAGGTAGATATTTTTATACAAAAAACTACTGATTTAAAAAAGTCTGTATGATCATTAGTTATTATTCATCTGACCGTCTGCAAAGTTAACTGTGTCAATCTGTAATCATTCTTTTCAATGTTGTGATTAATGTGACATTTCCACTCTTTAACCTTTTAAATCTTTACCTCCTACACGGTTACCTGAACGGCTCTGATGTATTCCTGCAAGAGCGCTATCTGTGAGCTTTGGAATGTGTGGCACGAGAAAAATGACGCCCGCGCCGCGACGCCGGGCATATTTCAACATTCGTTCGTAGCCAAGTTTGTCTGAGTGTATAAACATACTTCTTTCAAGAGGGGTGTTAACGTATAGCCTTAAAGGTATAGCCTTATAGCCAGGGCTGGCCCTGAGCCAAAAGGCGCTTGGCGAGAGTAAAATTTTGAGGTCCCGTGTCAAAACCAGTAGACGTCTATGATCACTGTAATCAATAATATTCAGATAATTTGTATCTTTGCGTGGGCGCTGTATTAGGATCGTTAGGTGTAAGGTATTATTAGCGCCTTGGCGCCTTGACAATTCGACGCCAGGACCTGACTGATCCAATGGCGCCCGCTTAGGGCCGGCTCTGCTTAAAGCCTTCGGAGAGTAGGAAATTAATGAGGTGACTTTATACAAGTGTGGTTTGACTGCAAGATATTGGTCATGTTGTATGATACAAATACATGGGACACGGTTGATAGGCACATTTAATTTTAAAAACACTTTATTACAACAAGTTATTGGTGGGAAAGTTTTTGTGTTGGTTTCTTCTTCTCTTACTAAACCAAAATTACGAAATATATAAAAATCAGACAATGCATTCTATCAATTTGGTGGCAATCACATAAACACGCGGAAATATACTCATTCCTCTGAAATCGGATGACATTATAGCAGTTAATATACGAAAGAAATGTCGATCCTACCCGATAATTTTACGAGGCTAGTAAAAGTCTTCAACTCCAGTTCCTGGGTAGGAAAGTACAATACACAGTCAGGCATTTTAAAATAGATGTGTTTTAATTTATTAAAATATATTTTATATGTTTTGATATTAGTTTTCTACTTTCAAATCAGATTACGTGTACATATTTATTGATGATTTTTTTACAAATAAGCACAAAATCAATTAAAAAAAACAACATATACGTTTGAAAACCATTTCAATGATTCCTGTTACCTGTATGATTTTTACTAACTTTGGCAGCAAACAAGAGAACACAAGCGCCAAAAAATTGCGGGCAAGTGGCGCAATATATATTTTTTTACAAAAAATAATATTTAATATACTAGCTGACATATACCCGGCGTTGCTAGGGGACATACAAATGGCTTAGGGTATAGTGTTGAGGTTGTGAATACTAGCTGACATATACCCGGCGTTGCTAGGGGACATACAAATGGCTTAGGGTATAGTGTTGAGGTTGTGAATACTAGCTGACATATACCCGGCGTTGCTAGGGGACATACAAATGGCTTAGGGTATAGTGTTGAGGTTGTGAATACTAGCTGACATATACCCGGCGTTGCTAGGGGACATACAAATGGCTTAGGGTATAGTGTTGAGGTTGTGAATACTAGCTGACATATACCCGGCGTTGCTAGGGGACATACAAATGGCTTAGGGTATAGTGTTGAGGTTGTGAATTCTAGGGTACCTGACAACTTTTAAATTGTATCCTATATCGTAAATTAATATTATTGTATCCTGTATCGTAAAATAATATTATTGTATCCTATATCATTTTGTATAGCTGGCATACAGAGCTCCGGGCCAATAAGGCCCCTTTCTCTTTCATCATGAGTTTAAATTGGTTGTTGCAAAATCATTTTGGTTTTTTTTGTGAATTTTTTTTTGCAATGAAAACATGGCTGCAATTAGGAGGGTAATTTACGTAAGATTTGTTTAGGTTTTTTAAATTGAGTTTTGGCATTTGCGTCGTACTGGGCGAGACAATTATTGGACGGGTTAGTATGGGTTGGAATGCCCGAATAAAAGGATTCCGCGAGACTTATGATGTGGTCTTTAAGGAGGGGGACTTTGGAGTCACCGTGGAGCTGAGAGACCCTCATCCTTGGGGGCTCCCAGGACTGCGCGAATGGCTTTATTTTGGAATGTTTGTAGTCTATTTAATTGAGTTAGAAATTGATTTAGAAGCGTGGGCCCAGATTGGGTTTGCGTAAGTTAATTTTGGTCTTATCGTGGATTTGTATATTAAAAGTTTATTTTTTGGAGATAATTTTTTATTTCTTTTGCATATCATGGGGTAAAGAGATGCAAAAGTTTTGTTGGCTGAGTTTAATGTTTTGGTGATGTGCTTTTCCCGGGTTAATTTACTGTCAAGGGTTATTCCGACGTATTTAATGTTTTTTGCCAAGGGAAGTTTCTCCGAATAGGTGGATGTTGGGAGGTCTTTTGGGGCATTTACGTGAGAAAACACAAGCGGCGCTTTTGGAGGGATTTATACTGATTTTTGGGCATTTTTTTTTAAATGATTCTAGTTCTGAGGCGTGGGCTTGGACGCGTCGTGCTGCGATTATTTTGCTTACTGAAGTCGACATGACTTCAGTATTATCTGCAAATTTGCCTATTTTAGTTTGTTTGTGCGATGGTCATAGATGCTGGGGCTGGGGATATCGCTTAAGTAGATGTTGAAGAGAGCTGGCGAGAGAACAGAGCCTTGAGGGACACCAGCTCTTAGCAATCTCAAGGTGGAAAAAATTCCATCTAGTTTGATTTTAAATTTACGGTCTTTAATGAAATTGGCTATGAGTTGAAACATTGGGAGGGGGATACCGAGGAGGTACGTTTTATAAATGAGACCTCTGTGCCAGACTTTGTCAGACGTCTAGGGAGAGCATCCTATATCGTAAAATAATATTATTAAATCTTCGACCTCTTCAACTATTAACTTCCAAGTCATACATTCGATTCATTTCACATTTGATTCACGTCTTCTTCGGGCATCCCCGACTTTTCATTCCTTTATGTAGAAACCCCCATTGTTACTGATAAAAAAAACTACATTATGTTGACTTTAACTCGACTCCGTATCTCATTACACTGCAGAGATATTGAGTTAATGTTTCTATAGCGTCCCCGACTCTTTCTACTATTCAAAACATTCTCTAAACTCTTCTGGCACTGATAAGAACAAAAAAAATCGGATGAATGGTATATATAAGATAATATTATACGTTTAGTCTCTAATGTTAAGTGTGCGCAGAGATATTTATTATGATAATGTAATATAATATTCCGGTTCTTATTAATCTATTAAGATAATATAATACGTTATTCTGGTACTTATTTATTTATTAAGATAATTTAATACGTTATTCCAGTAGGTACTTGATAATTTACTATGATAATAATATTATAATATTTATTCCGGTACTTATTTAATTATTAAAATAATATACTACATTATTCTGGTACTTATTTATTTCTTAAGATAATATTATACGTTATTCCGGAACTTATTGCTTTATTAA
Source organism: Hesperophylax consimilis (assembly GCF_061612785.1). Taxonomy (NCBI): domain Eukaryota; kingdom Metazoa; phylum Arthropoda; class Insecta; order Trichoptera; family Limnephilidae; genus Hesperophylax; species Hesperophylax consimilis. The sequence continues at coordinate 30,157,088 of NC_142849.1, forward strand.
GATAATATAATACGTTATTCAGGTACTTATTTATTTATTAGGATAATATAATACGTTATTCCGGAACTTATTTCTTTATTAAGATAATATAATACGTTATTCCAGTAGGTACTTGATTATTTACTAAGATAATAATATTATCATATTTATTCCGGTACTTATTTATTTATTAAGATAATATAATACGTTATTCCGGTAGTTATTTCTTTATTAAGTTGGTATAATACGTTATTCTGGTACTTATTTATTTATTAGGATAATATAATACGAAATTCCGATACTTACTTATTTTAGTTGGAGAGTGCAGATATTTAAGTTAAAGGTGTAAAACGTTTGTTCGAACTCTAGTGTTTTGAAGTACCGTTTACATAACAGTTTAAAACTGTTAAACTATGTCTGAAAACTTTGTAAAAGTTCGCATGGTTGTTGATTTACGAATTGTGGGGAAGGTATGGTAAATAGTTTTTTTGTTCATTACTTCAAAGTACACTTTACACTTTGCTACAGCTTACGACAGCCTTTAATTACCCGCCGAGAAGAGTCTAGTAAGCTTAAATGATTTGCGAGAAAGCTTTGGCTCGGCCAACAAAACCAAAAATTAGGTTGAATTATTCTGTATCATTTTATACCTTAAACGTATATTATTTTGAAAATATTAAAAAAACATAACTTATTTTTATTGAGCTCGCATTTCTACCCAGCTTCTTTTTTTCTTGCTCTTCGAGAGATCATTTTGACGTGTTAGTATTCCTCAATTTTTCTTATTTTTTAAAGATAAATCAAAAGCTTGAATACGGCCGTGTTTAGGGTTGCAATAAGTTAATATTTTCTGTAAATGCAGGTGAAGTCAGGAGTACTTGCTAAAACAGTATTTTGTGTCATTTGGAGTTCTTTTAAAAAATATATTAAATCCTTTCGAAAGCACAGCCTTCAAGCGTGTAAATTCTATTGTAAACAATCGCGTTTTCCGGTGTGGTATTTCTCTACACAATGTACATGGTGTACGGCATGTAAATCTATTCAATTCGCTTCCTTTCATTATTTTCCGTAGTTGTTCACTATTGGCCAAGAAATATTCTGTAAGTACGTAAGAACATCCGGAATTTTCAGTGACTGCCACCACGTATGTATTGTAAGAATGCCAAAATTCAGTAGTAACAACATTCCCGCGTCTGAAGAAAAGCACTTGCCAAGCAGGACTTTAATCAGAACTTTGACTAACAGAAAGCCTTTTCATATTATCAAATCAAAACTTTTACCTTCTGCAATTGAGGGGCTTCAGTTCAGCTATGAATTTTTATGGTAAAACTGTAATTGAATAGAAGCATGCAATACATTAATATTATGTATATCCTCAACTTTACTTTAAAACCTAGTGCGACTCGATAAACTTTGAGATTTACATAGCATTAGTTATATTAATTACTCCAGGAAATAAACGGCATTTAAGGTGACGCAAGACTAATAACAAGGCTTTGTTTTATTGAATTCCGACGAAATCGTAACTATATTACTTATACTGGACACCTACACCAGGGACTTCGACTGTAAAATGCCGGTTTCCTCTCGGCGCGGCGGTACCTTGGGGAAGGATTTGCAATGAAACACAAATTCACGAAAGTCGTCGGACAACTGATTGATTGGGCCAGTTTATTGGGTTAAAATTCAACAGTTTCTACACGTGTTAATGTGGAGCAATTATTCTTATATCTAAATTTTATTAAATATAATTAATTAACAGAGAATTAATTACTAAGGTCCCACAGTTTCGTCGTGCGAGTAATTCATCCTTGAAATGGCGATATGACTCGTGTGCTGTGATTTAAAATCTTATCAAGATGACTCATCGCGCGAGATAAGCCTCAAAGGATTCGGCATCGTAAAATGTATGATAACAGATCCATTTCCTTAATTATTTCAATTATTATTTAGATACATCCATCTGCTGTCCGGTACAATACCTTTATGTATACCAATACTCACGGATGAAAATAATTAATATTAAATAGTAAAAATAGTGTCTTACCGTTAAAATATTTTACTTAAAATGGTTTGAAAAATTTATAAAACGTTTTTTAACTTTAAAATTAGAGGTAAGTACCACGTTTTATTTTTCTACATATAAATTATTTAATAATGTAAAAAAAGAGAAATTAAAACAAGTCAGATTTTAAAATGTTATAAAATATTCTGTATTGCATTAATATGTTAAATTCTACAGTAGCTACTTTTGCGTTATGTAGAAATAATATCATATCTGCTTATCCATTAACTCAAAATGTTGAATTTTAGGTTGAATTATTTCGTAGGTACATTAATGGGCATATTTTAACAGGTTTCCAAAGTTTTTTCTGAAAGCTATTACCTTACACGAACCTTACTTAGCGGTATGCATTTTGAATTTCGATAGAAAAAACACCCAAGCACAGACAGTACCCACATGAAAATGAACACATTACGAAGTATGAACAGTGCCGGATCTGCCAAACGTTTGAAAATGTGCTAAGAACCCGGCACCATCTGAGGAAGGGTGCCACGAGAAATTAAAGATTGAATTTAAATTGACTTGATATATTCCCAAAATCGTTAAAAATTACCCGTAGCATGGGATAATTATAATGTGCTAGCAACACCGACATATCAACTTTCTCTCGACAGCGTAGCGCGCGCGTAGTGTTCTTCAAACCATTTTTAATCTTGTATTGAAGTTAAATTAATTATTAGTTACGGAATTTTTATTACGTAAGAACTATGCTTCTATCTTGTTTGTTACGTCTAATATATGCTATTAAAATCCAACGACCAATCATAATGCATATGCTTCGTACCAGCTCGTGGAGTTGAACGTCAAACCGTGCTTGAAAAATATTCAAATAGTCACAGAGTTTTTATACAAATGTCATAACTGGTACTCTGGATTAGAGCTCACAGTTCTCTCTTTATATGTTTGTCTTACGACCAATTGAAAATTCAAGACCGTAGTACTCGCGTAGGTGGCGCTCCTAGCGTTAACAATAAGCACCACACGTATTGTTTCTTCATGCACGATTATGGTCTCTAGGAGAAGGTACTTGCAGATCATTTTCTTATGACATCATAGTATGGGACATCTTGCAATTTGTTATTAGCAAGTTTCAAGGCACTCGTCACCGATGTTTGTTATTAGCGGCTATTAGATCATTAAATGTCCAATAGATGTCCACAAGGGTGTATATCTCCGATCTAAAAATTTGAATCGAAATATTGTGACATCATATATATAACTAACTATATCCACCAATCAAAAACTCTGAAAGTCTATGGAATAAACATTCAGAGTTTTTCATTGGTGTATAGTATAATAAGTAGGCTCCGAATGAGAATTTTACTTTCTACATATTGGAATATCCATGGTTTTTTAGGACCAATTTGTTTCATACAAAAAACCCGAAGATATCGATCTAGTGAGTGGTTTATTTATGGAACTTCGGAACGGCAGTACGGCGCGCCACGTAGAACTATTTTTACAATATACGCCCAAATTTACGGTTTCATGTATCTCTCCGGACTCCAGTTGTGGAATTTTGGATTTCTCGGCCTGTTGTTAAGGCGATGTCATACGTAGTAATTCAAAATCATGTGTTTTGGTTTGAAAATTTGGTCGCCTAGAAATGTTTCAGATGCTTTAATTAAATACTGCGAGTAGAATACATCTTGGCCTTTGAAATAATCGAGTATTTTTTAGATAAACCTTTTTATAAGCCCAGAAAAAAATAATGTAAAGGCCTATGAAAACTGCTTTAAATATCAAAATCTCCTACTTACGAACCCATTTTCGGTTATGATTTTATTGCATAATGTGGAAAATTAAGTTATTTATAAAATGATCGAAAAAAAATTAAATATTTATTCCCTTAACATCCACAAAATAAAATAAAAGGCATTTTTTGGTCATATTTTTTTCTTGCATAAATCAAAACAGGCGGATGGTGTTAAACGGGAATTCAAACCTTATCGCCATCTACGTAAAGGTTGTTAATATGATCTGATCTTATGAGCTTAGTTATAGATAAAAATAATTAAAACGGATAATAATAATTTTATAATTAGATACAACCTCAAATTAATTAACTGTTGGTTTTTCTAATTTATGATGAAGTCCTTTTAGAGTATTGAGTATTCACATGAGGGATTTTTCACAAAAAACGGCACCATATAAATCAACCAACAATAGGTTAGTAACTACTGATAAAATATCATAAAAGCGTATTAAATGTGAGCTGTGGAAATATCAGAAAGATTCCTGCTGTAATGCTAAAATGTTCGACGTCATGGCAATATATTCATAATTTACAAAAGTTTTTAAATTCTGATAACTCGCTTCCTAAGATTTATTAGTCAGCCACTTCATAGTAATCAAATCATGTGAATTACCAATAATTTGTAGAGAATTCATAATATAATTAGCAATTAATTTTCTCCGTGCGGCACTGATGATCAATGTACAATATGGACATGAATATTACAGGTGCACTTTAAAGATAATCCTCTGTGTACTAATGTCAGTGAAAAGCCTAAAATCATTTTACGCTTTGCCTTTAACAGCCCACAGGCTGGTGCTAGTGTACTTGCTAATGTGGCCATTAGTCCAGGATTTAGAATGTTTAGGTCAGCATTGCTTTGGGATTTATGTACAACAGTGTATCTACACAAAAAGTGAACATTCGCTCACTACTCAGAAACTTTGTTTTTTTGGTTTGCATTCGTATAACTATATAAACAATAACTCCTGTAAGGCCCTTAACTCTTTGAATTCCAACTGGTGTACTATGTAGGCTTCAAGGATTACTACCCATTCATTTGCTTGGTGTATTATCCCATGGTACACTCACACCTATCGTACTTTTGATGTATCTGTGGCTTTGCCTCAAAGAAACTAATAGCTGACCTGCAGGTGGTCCAAAACCGTGCTCTCAGAAATGTTTTTGGTCTTGCATAGGACACACATTTCAAGGAAATCTATTCAATTTCTGGTATCCTTCCAATTAAAGTCCTTCGCAAACATGAAATCACGGCCACCATCCTACAAATTACCCAACAATCAACCCACACTAATGTTAAGCTACTTTTAAATCAAGACATCCACAACCACAATACTCGGAATAACAAAAAATCTGCATTTCTCTAACACACCCTACAAAATATGGGATAAAATATTGCCTACACACTCTATAACTCTCTCTCCAAATATTATAAAAACATATAAGAACGAAAATACGTAATTCTTGTCGTGTTGTATTTTGTCTTGTTTCTTTTTCCGTCTCCTTTCCTGTCTTCTGTAATTTTTTATTAATTTTTATTTTAGGTATTTTTTTATTATTTAAGGTTATTAACAAAAGCATGCGAGCTACCCGACTCACTATACAATATCTGTTCTGATACGGGTAGCAGTATAATTATATATAATAAAAATTCAAAAGAATACATAAAATAATGTAGATATAAAATATTACATACATATCAGACCGGTCAGTGGTTGAGTGGGCATAGCGCTTGGGTCTCACCCGAGCGTCGCGTGTTCGATTCCTTGGTTGGCTAAGTCCTCCATCACAACACAAGCAACATTTTCGGCTTTCTGTGGTGGTAGTAGGAGATTTTCAAACATTGTTGGGTTATTCGTAGCCTGGGAATGTTTGTCTTTCTTTAAAAAATAAAAATAAAAAAATATATAAAAACATAAAAATTGAACAAACTTAGTGTGAGAGTTCTTATTGAGATGGAGTAACCGGTTCCATGATAACTCAACACAGTGACAATTCAACACACTTATAAAAAGTGATATAAAGTCATTAGAAACGATGAATTTTTTTTTAATCTAACTTAACCTACCTAACCCAGTTAATAAAATTTTTGTTTCATCACTTTCCATGACTTTATATAAATTTTTAATGATGTGATGAATTATCATTGTGATGATTTATCCGGTCACCGTTTTAACCAGCCCCGGAAACTATTTATTAGATAACCAATACCTCTGCCATAGATCAACTCAAGTGGTTCGCTACGTTTGGTGTTTTAGCAGGGATGCCCGGGTTCATCGGGTGAAGTGTGTTCAGGATGCGTCAGACCACTAGCTGCGTGGCGTGCCAGATCGGGAGAGGCTGGTTTGGGAAGACACTTTTGGGCCGCAGCGAGAGGGGTAGATCATTCGTCCTTCACTCCTGGACACACTGAACTCTAGATTCCTACCAACCCCTCAAATTAATCAAATTAAAACAGGCGTTGGAACTAAGAACGATACAGCGATTCCGACAATTGACATCAAAGAATATTATTTTTACACCAGTGATACCAAATATTTATTTTTTATTAATACACAAATAACTTTGTTTACATCACTTTATTTCGATACAAAATCTCAACATGTTTCATGAACCAAGTTCACTTCATCAGGAGCACAAGTATACTAAAGTTATAATTAAAATTAGGTCTAGAAAGAAGAGGTAGAAGAAGCGGGGAGGGGTAAGAGTAGGGAAGGATTATTCAAAGTAGGAATTGAGGAAATTGGGAAAGACCGGGTAATTGGGAAAATATTTAAAATGGAGTTTATAAAATTTTTTTGTTTATTAAAAATATCTGCTTTCATATTCACGTGTTTTCTTATTTCTAAGATTTCAAAATTATTGATTTGAGATACCTTGTAACCAGAATGTAGTATTTTAAAACCTGAATTAATATCGAAAGTATGGTCGTTATTTAATAAATGATCCGCAAATTCTGATTCACAGTTTCCCTTTAAAGTCCTAAGATGTTCTTTAATTCTGATCTCAAAGTTTCTATTAGTTTTTCCTATATAAAAGGAATTACAATCATTACAGTTGAGTTTATAAACACCTGATTTTTTAGTTTGACTATCAATATCTTTACTATTAAGAATATATTTTTTTATTTGTTATTCGTATAAAACGCCGGTTGAATAGTGAAGGGGATGTTTTTATTTATAATTTTGGGTTTTTGCAGCTTTCCATTCTATGCTTAATAGATTAATTTCGATTCGAGATTTTGTATCGAAATAAAGTGATGTAAACAAAGTTATTTGTGTTTTAATAAAAAATAAATAATGCCATCACAAAGTGAAAAGCAGTTAGAAGAAGTTTTCTTCGAAAAAAAAACAAATATTTGGTGATATCAAATATTAGTGGGGATTACGCGTAACGAGTGTTCCAGGCGCCTTGAATATCAAATATATCGGAACGCTAATATCTGCGGATCCGCTATCGATATTCGACGGTAACATAATATTTGTACGTATTTATATTTTATATATTTTTTAGCCCATGGCTAGTTGCAAAAAACAATTAAAACTGCTATCCTTTGTCCCGAAAAACTTTTTCCCCTCAGTTTATTTTGGTGCTACGATCCAAGTTATCCAGTGAAAGTTTGACAGTCAGGAAAATTTGCATAAAAGGGATTTCACAGTTTGACTTTTATAAAGTAGCCACTAAATGGCAGATTGCCAGAATATTCTTCCAGACGTGAAAGGTTTACATAAAAAGGATCTCAATGAAGATTATGTGGAGTGATTTATTATCGTAACAAATTTAGACGGTTTTTCTGATAATTTTACATAACTTTAACAGAAATACCAAAAGCTGATCTGTATTATTACGCACCCATTTTACCCCTACCTAGACACCAAATCTAGTTAAGCCCCCTAATTTCAAATTTCCACGGATTTATAACATGTTTGAATAATTTTAGTTTTTAAGTTCTTCAGACTATATATGTTATTTTTTAAGATAATATCCTATACATTTGTAAAGCCGAAACGGTAATTAAAATTAGATTAAAATCACATTTTGTTCTATTATTTAATTCGTTGTATGTATGAAATTCACTGTGTTTCTTTAAATGCCACTTAGGCATTTGTCGAGAGATTTTTGTTCTATTTTAAACGAGTCGTGTTTTATTAAATATTTTCAAAATTTTCGTTAATTATTTTTTTTAACCAATTTAATTTTTTTTCTCCAACATTCGCATTTACATATCTCCATTTCGAACAAACTTCTTTTTCTTTTTGAACGCTTACTACGGAGCGTTTATCCATCTATGGCAGAGGTGTTGATTATTTAATGAATGATTCCAATGGCGGTGGTGCCCATACAATTCCTCCAAATTGAATAATAGATAGGGTAGGCACGTATATGAGAACATCACACTGTCATTTGAATAAAATTTCATTACAAGAATCCAACACTAAGGACGGGTTGTTTCGGAGTATTTGAACAATTCATCAAATTTCAACGTTCATTTTCAAGTTCTGTGAAAGATTTTTTCAAGTTCTGTTTTTATTTCAGTTTTGTCAAGTAACTAGCCTATAATGATATTTTAACAGAACTTGAATTGGACTTTCACAGATCCCAGAAATGAACGTTGAAATTTGATGAATTGTTCAAATACTCCGAAACAACCCGTCCTAACATTTCCTCTTGAAAATGAAGCGAATCTGCGAAACTGCAAGCTGTTATCATCATGTAAATGAATTTCTCCATTTGCATAAGCGAAGCGTTTATTGACACGTCAATCTGCCATTTCCCCGGACGCTTTCCCACTAAATTAACTTCTATAGGGCAGAGTGGCTTCTAGGGGTGTTAAATCAGAGCGTAGAAGTTCATTAGAATTCTTGATTTAAGCAATTGAAGTTTATATTCTGTGAAATTGTGAAAGCGGATCGGCTGACCTACTTTTAAAAAAATTAATTCTTTGTTTAATGATTAGTACAGCCAAGATTACTACGTAAGAATAATGACCTTTTTAATGAGTAGGTTCATTATTTGCTTGTACTGTTTTACTAAAAATAGCACAGGAATATTATTCATATTTTTATGGATACAGTTCTGAATAGATATGCAAAATGCAAAACGAGATTGAATTTGGCAGCCACCTTTGGTCGGGAGCCCCAAAATACATGAAAAACTCTTGGCTCTGTGCAGAAACGGGTGGTCCGCAGACTTATCGCAATCTTCAGACCACAGGCGTCAGGTAAGTGTGCTGCTTGTTTTACCAGTATCACAATGGAAGATGCTCAGAAGAACTAGCGTCATTGATCCCTTCGGCACCGGTGCACTGTCGAAAAATTTGTCACGCGAGAACGGGTCGTTTTTACGACTTATTCTTGAGCTCAACACACGGAGAAAAATGTATATTATTGATAATTTACTAATGATCTTCTCAAATTATTCGAAATCCGGCTAAAAACGTGATTTTAGGCCCTTAACGAATGAATTGATATGTTTCCTGTTAAACTTTTAGTAAAAGAGGAATGTATTTTCACGACGTTGGAACACGTGTTCATAAAAATCATAATATTTTCGCATTTTGTCATTACATACTTTAAGGCAAATGCAGGTGCAGAATAATAATATTTGGATGATTTGTAGCGCCGTTTTTGTACAAAATTACCCCAAGGGCTCTGTACAAATATATAATACATTTGTACAATGATCTATTTTATTACTAACTACATATGGAGATAATATACAGTACAATACTTACCTGGTAGGTCACTTAAGCTTAACACTTAATTAACATTATCTAATTGTTGTTTAGCGAAATTTAGAAACAAGATTTAGACATAATTGGAAAATTGGATATAATTTGACTTTCTCCAAGGAATGGTATATTTAATGAGTATAACAGCTTAAAAAGGTAAGTTTTTAGTTTAGACCTGAATTCTGTTGGACTTGTTATGGATCTTAGTTCCGGATGGAGTTTATTCCAAGCCTTCAGCCCAGATTCTCCGAAAGCGCGATCACCAAACTTAGTGTTTGGTTTGCGCTTATCAGTCTGCCTACAGTTAAATGTTGCCGATCTAAGAGTTGACTGCCTCAGACCAGTGTTTTCCGGGACGTTCAGAGATGAAGGGTGGGGCTATTTCATTGAGGGGTTTAAACAAAATCCAGCACATTGTGTACTGGATTCTTTCAGGGCACTTGAGCCAGGGAAGGTCACGAAGATATTCTGAAATGTGCGAATATATTTAGAATCCTCGTTTATGAGCCGTGCTGCTGCATTGAACGTAGATTGAAGTTTGTAAATTTGATATTTTGGAAGGCTGGCATAAATGCCGTTATAGTAATCGAGACGTGAGACCGTGTAAGTTTTGAGAGTAAGATTTTAAGTAGTTTTGTTGCTTCTGTAGGAAGGTTTCTTCGGACAGACTTGAGTTGTCTTAGGTGAAAAAAATCAGTGCTTACAGTGCTCCTATTTATTTGACTTCTAAACGAAAAGTCCGAATCTAAATTGACACCGAGAAGTTTGATTGTTGTTTTTGGGATGATATCGCTGCCGGAGATAGAAATAGAAAAATGTTCCGGTATACGAGAAATTTAGTAAAAGTTCAATATTAGTAATCAAGAAAAGGCCTGAAATCCCGTTTTTAACCGGATTACGAATAATTCGAAGAGATTTAAAATAAATTTTGAATTATTTTCTTCTGACCTGCTGTTTGGAGTTAGTGAAAAAAAGTATATATCTAGTATACTAAATAGTATTGTACAAACGACGTATTCGTGAGAGTGGATTGAAGTAGGCATAAATATCACGACACAATGTTGTTGTTAGATGGAATATATAAATTATGATTAAAATTACGTCTATTAGTATCTTCAATGTGAATATTACCCATACAATGAAAGGTTTCAAGTCAATCAATAAGAATTTTATGTAAACAAAGTAAGTCAGAAAATTGTCTTCCATTTTCATATATTTTTTCATAAGGGGTAAGTGAATGGTTCCACACTTTTCTCTAGTAGCCGTTTATTTTAAGGTTTCCACTTTATTACCCAGTCTAGGAATATTAATAACTTCATTAGGGAGCTCTCGAATTCATGGTCTACTTTTAGCAGCGATAAACGACGGAAGACTGGAATATTTATAAATTGAATGAATTTTTGATTTATCGGGAACATTTTTGGATTTTTGTTAAATTTATCGCTTCTATTTTAACTGACTAAATAACAATTGAGTCGTTTCAACGCAGGTGTAGGCAGAGAGGACGGTCTGCCAAAAAAACTCGATCTTGGCACAAATTCTTTGCTTCATTCACATTCAAACATACTCTTCTGTTATTCCAACTGAAGGGTCTGGTTCACTTGATCGTGCAATATCTTTTACTTGGACGTCCCCGACTTTTTCTACCATTTACATTCGCGTCATATATTCTCCTTACACTCCTGTCTTCGTTCATTCGCTTTATATTCCCAAATCATCTAAGCATCCCTTTCTTAAGGTTAAACGCAACGCTCGTTGTATTCTACGTGTTCACAGATGGCGTTAATTAATTAATTTTGTTTAAATACGCTTTTGCAAGGTATTGCTTTGCAGTATTAAGACAAATTATTTGTTTGCGCCCTCATATACGCAATATGAATATGAATAAATAGTTTTGTCCATATAAAAACTCAATTCTATCGAGAAAGGCATACAAATACAATATTGGATTGAATCATCGGTAAAATATTGTATTTGTGTGCCTTTCTCGAAAGAATTAAGTCTTTAAACGAACAAAACTATTGATTCATATTCATATTGCGTGTATACGGGCGCAAACAAATGATTTGTCTTAATATTGTAAAGCAATACCTTGCAAAAGCGTATTTCAACAAAATTAATTAATTAACGCCATCTGTGAACACGTAGAATACAACGAGCGTTGCGTTTGTGATGTTTTGGACATCCACAAAAATAAACGATAAATAATAAAATAACGTGCTCTAAAAATTTTTTTGTTTAAACAACGACGGAAGATTTATTGACAGACAGGCCTTGAGTAAACAGATTCCCACGGGAAAGGAGAGACCGGAGGACAGTCAGGTTTGGAACTTGAGTGCGTTGACAGCTCCATGAAATCTATACAAATGAGAAGTGTTGTGTGAAATTGCAGTGAATTAGTGGATTCAGATGGTGTTAATAGTATTGTGGAATTTTGAACTAAAGTGAAATATTATTGAACCGGTTTTGTGCGAAGTGAAAGTGGTTGGACTCAGTGAGAAAACAATTAATAATAATGACAATAATAATAATTGGATAATTTGTAGAGCGCCGTTTTGTAAAAACCCACATCAGGGGCGCCAGGTGTTGTGCAATCGCGATTGTGTTATAAAGTTGTGTTGATTTAAACGTGATTTCGTATACAGTTCGAACTAGATTGCTTGTCTTAAAAACATGAAAATAATAAAAATATTGATTGCGTTTTAAAATAGAGTGAATGTACTTAAAGGCAGGAAGTGTTTAATCGGGCTAAGTTATTGATTTGGCGAGATGGCATTCTATCCACGGAGACCGAAAACCAGAGAATCAAATAGATTATTAACTGTGGGTTCGAATCCTAACAGATTAGGGAGGTACAATTTTATTTACAGGAATATTTAATTACCCTTTTATAAGCGTAGGGAGGAGGTCGAAAGTTAAAGTGATTTAGCTATATAGTGTAACCAGGTAAGTTTCACACGAGGATTTGGAGGTGACTAACAGGGTGAGTTTTTTATATTATTTATTAAATTTCAGAGGACCCTTTTAATAATAGGATACAACCGAGGTACAGGAACCGAGTTTGCAACGCCTGCAACCCAAATAATCTTCCCATAAGAAGGGATACGCTAGACGCATTGTCAATCAGCTGTGAGCGAGAGACGAGTCAACGACCTTTTCATATATAGGCCGAGAGGCGAGGAGTACAGTCAGTCAAAGGGGAAGTTTTGCTAGCGTATGCCGTCCCAAATTGAAAGCGATCGGATGCGACCAGACGGAACAAAATGAAAACTTTTCTTCTGTTATTTGACTTTCTAATTTAATACTTTTCATCTATTATTTGACTTTCTAAGTTACGAATTGGGATGCACAAAAACAAATCTAAAGTCGAAAGAGGGAGATGGTAATCTCCGAAATAAAACTACCAACCGAACAACTTTTCTCAACAGGTATCTTTCGAGAGGTAGGCAGCCTCTTTAAATTAAATGCAAAAAATCAAACCAATTATCCGTTTATACCTTACCTGAGAGGATAGGTATTCAGTAGAAGTTACCCATACCTAATACACGAGGATGCTAGTAACCTCATAAAATAAATACTGGAACCAAATATTAAAATACAGACAGTCCTCATCCCAAATTTGGCATTTCGAGTAGACCTTACATATATCTCACATGATAATTGGCTGAATGGGTAGGCACACAACCTATCGTTAATAAGCAGGCAAAATGTCGACAAGATTGTCGTGTGTTATCTATGTATTGACCTAGAAAGGGATGTAAATCCCCGACGGCGTGGGAGTTACAACGTTTTCTGGAGGTGGCACGTAACTTAGGACCTTGCGTGTCACATTTTCGCGACTAGATTCGTGATAAAGGGATGTTATGGTTTTCCCCTTCTACACTCAGTAAAGTAGTTTATCCTGGAGGTGTTTGAGATTGGGGCAATTCTGAAATTGGTGAAGAGACCTGGTTTTCTTTATTCTGGCGTGAAGGTTGCCGATTTGGAACAAGGGGAGACCCGGCCGGTTGTGATATCCAGACACGCAGATATCGATCGCCTTGCTCAAATTATCATCCATCAGTTTTGTTTGGTAAGCGGAGGAGCCAATCTTAACTTGAAAAAAATTCATTTCCTTTCCTCTCCTTCCCCTCCCAAAATATATACATGGATGGCGCCGACAACTAACACCATAAATTTATCGTATGTATATCACATATATAAAATCTAACACTTTATTATATTCACATTACCCTACGATAGGTAGAATCGAGTGGCTAGGGGGGGGTGAGCAGGCGACTTAGAAGATAAGGTTTATAAAATGGTTTTGAAAAACAGCGGTAATGGATTCAACTCACTCTATCTCAAAAGAACCAAGGGATACCACACAAAACATAAATAACTAGGTTTCTAAACCGAGAAACAAAAACCCAACACAACGTTCGGTGAAGCCTTTTTATACGGAACCGTCACGTGAAATGAGTACGTTCAAGGTCGTACGTCACGTAGACAAACTAGGATGTACACACTTGAAGGGGTGTGTAATAAAGAAAAGACGGCAGGGAGGACCTTCCTACCCCGGATATATATATAACCAAAGCCTTATGGAAAAGTTACCTACGGGACTTAAGGAAAATGTATCGTAGAAAGAAGAGAAGGAAAAGTTTGAAGTAGAAAGGGCATATCATTACACGTTTAACCTTAATCTTACTCATTATCTTAACACACATAAGCCTCATGGATATCATTTCTACAGAATTCAGACTACGTTCGTCCTTCCCTTGCAAGTTCCATGTACCACAATTGTTCCAGGTACCACCATTGTGAACTGCAAGCGCCAACCGCGTTCGCTTACCTGCATTTACCCTTCTTTCAATATCTCTATCAGCCTTCCCATCTCTCGTAAACATACTTTCTAAATACACAAACTCATTCACCTGCTCCATTTGCAATTCTCAACATTCGCAACTATATTGCTCACTGTTTTCATATCTCTCTTTAAAACACCATCACTTGCGACTTTTCGTTCAGTATATGTTTGTTGATATCTGATGGGCAATAAATGGTTTTATATTACGTTGAACTTCAACTTTACTGATATTCGATTTTATAATACGTGGAAACGAAGAGTTGCTCACGTGACAGGACCCAATTATTTTGTGACTCATCCAAGAGGCTTAAATATAATACACCGAGCAAGGACAGTTCCAATTTAGTAATACAAAATATACTTAGGATGAGTTGTTTCAAAGATTTTGAACAATTCGTCAAATTTCTAAGTTGATTTTCGAAGTTCCATGAAGGTTCTATTCAAGTTCTGTTATTATATCATTATTGCCTAGTTGTTTCACAAAACCGAAAGAGTTCAAATTCTCTGAAACAATCCATTCTTAGTAGGCCACGTGACGCTCGTTTGGTTTGACACGAAAAAATGCAATCACACTTATATCTTTAAAACATTATTAATTTTGTTAATTTCGATTTTATTTGTAAATTTTTTTTTACATTAACTCCACAAAGAATCCCCTGAGGAAAAAACATTTTCCTTTGGGCATATATTAACTTTGGGGATACTTATTTTTATTTATTTATTTATTAATCTTAAGTTAGCTCACATCTTCGTGTGTGCTAATAGTTTTATAAACATATAAACATGTACATTGTTTGGCAAACATAATCTTTCTTTAAATATTTCAATAAAGTCACAAAAAAGAAACATTAATAATTGAGATAGACATATTTTCTTAATTTATTTTTGAATTAAGAAGGTTTAGAAGGTTCTTTTGAGGAGAGGAAGGACTGAACACGGGACATAAATAGACCCATGTTGTAGGAGGGAGGATACAAAGAGGCACGTCTAATATAATATTTATGAGACAAAAGACGTTTACGTTTCCTGAATTTTCCATTTTTACTTTAATATTTTTAGTCTAAAGGCTGAAGATAGTAGGAGATGATATATAAATAGATTGCGACGTATTTGAATATTGAGATAATAGCTGAATTGTACCCGGGATTGCTGGGAGTTATCCTTAGGAGATAGACATATATTGTATTTGATTTTTCTGTAGGCCTTTTTAAGATATACAATTCCTTAGTACATTATTTTGATGTATCTCATAAGGTTTAGCCAGCGTTTAGCAATGTAAGCGCCCTAAAATATTTTTCACGACTTGATTACAAAACATCGACTTTTCTCTACTTTCTATAAATATAATTTACATGAATTATATATATAAACCTTCCGGAAAAGAAAATCTAAACGATAGTGAAAAACCTATCAAAATCCGTTACGCAGTTTAGCAGAACTAAGCGCGCAAACAGACAAGACACGGAGAGCTACTGTATTTTATACTACTTGGAGATAGTCACATAAAGCATATCAGATACGTAACACACACAACGAAAAGATATGACACTTTGAGAATAGTCCTTGAAACCACTCTTGAAATGGCATAAGAGATGTTTGTTGACAAGATCTGTGAACATTTCGTCCTACTGCATGCGACCGATTGGGAGCATTTGGGATGTTGTGCGGCATTCACGTAATATGTATGTTTTCATTTTAAATATAGATCCTTCATCAAGACGATACTGTGATTACCTTTAACATTAAATAAAACCTTTGAATTTATCAGGAATCAAAAATCAATGTGGTTTCTTTTGCATCAATGATTCATGGTATTCGTAAATTTTCAGGATTTTACAAGAAAAATCCAGCTATTTAGGATTTGGCAAGTTTTTCAACCTTTGGCAAGGGTAGAAAATTGTCGTAATAAATCTACAGCCCGGTTAAACTGGGGTGTAGTTGACTTTCAAAGTTTTGATATCGCAGAGCTGTTAAATGTAATTGAATCATTTTGTTCTCTATTTCTTTAAGGGCAGGAGAGAACTCTACCCCGTAGCTGCTACCTTCAAAATACTTAAAAACATTGTGTGAACGAGCCGCTATAGTGCGTCTACTGGACCAGAATAACTTTATTTTTCACTAAACATGTTTAATATGTAGAACTCCATTTTAATTCACGTTTTTTATATTTAATAATATTTTTATTTAATTTATAAAAAAATGCGTAGTTAATATAACGCCTGACAAGTGTAGAAATTTTTCTGAAATATATATATATATATTAAGTGTCTTTATTCGTTGAATTGTTTGATACATGCATTGAGGATTTTTTGACCACCATGCTAGGCACATGCCAGTGTTATGGTGGTCGATAAATTTATAAAAAATCTGGTCAAATTAATCATTTTTCTGTTAAAAACGGGACTGCAGGCCTTTGACGAAATAATTGGTAGAGTATCAGCTAAAAACGAGTGTTTTATGAGGACGATGGAACACGTGTTCATACAAATACTGATGTTGATATTGACACGCTGATATTGTGGGATTATGTCATGATACTCGTATATATTAGGAAAAGAAAATGTGTTTTCGATGTATTCTGAAAGGCTTATATTTTATCAGGACATTGGCATGCTATCACTTTTTTAATCGAATCATTTTTCTCCGTGCGAATGCTTTATCAAACTGTGTTATTTTTTACGTGGAATTTAAGTTTTTCGCTCCTTTAAACATGTTCTCTCGGTATCGACTGAGATTATTGAATTGCCGGTGATTCGTGTGAAATCGCCATTCGATGGGCAATGTTGTGAGGCGTATCAAAAGTTGAATTTGTTGTTTCTGCTGCAAGTTCTTTTGAGCAGACTCCATTTAAATACCGATGTAACAGAATTAGGATACCTATATTGCGTCGGTGCATCAAAGATAGCAATAGGTTTGTTTACGACGGAAAGTCGAACAGACGATTCTTTTGCATATAATCAATCAGGTATATAGAGTATTTGAGACACAAGCAAACAAAATCTCCCAAAACTCAAATAATAAAATTTATATTAGCTGGTTGTTTGTTAGACTTTCATTAGATATGTACCTACTATTTTCAATTTCATTACCGTAAAATATATGCTTGCACCTCTCGAAAGACAGAACCTGCTCAGAATAGGCAAAATATTAGTGTAAATTAGTCTAACTGCGAGCTAAAAACACAGATTCTGCTCTGAATAGGCAAAATATAAGTGTAAATTAATATAAAGGAGCTAACTAGACTAAAGGCGCTAACTAGGAGCTAAAAACACAGATTCTTCTCTGAATAGGCAAAATATTAGTATAAAGGAGCTAACTAGACTAAACGCGCTAACTAGGAGCAGAAAAGACAGAACCTACTCTGAATAGGCAAAATATTAGTGTAAATTAGTATAAAAAGCTAACTAGACTAAAGGCGCTAACTAGGAGGTGAAAAGACAGAACCTACTCTGAATAGGCAAAATATTAGTGTAATTTAGTATAAAAAAGCTAACTAGACTAAAGGCGCTAACTAGGAGGTGAAAAGACAAAACTTACTCTGAATAGGCTAAATATTAGTGTAAATTAGTCTAAAGGAGCTATCTAGGAGTTAAAAAGACAGAACCTGCTCCGAATAGGCAAAATATTAGAGTAAATTAATCTAAATGAGCTAACTAGACTAAAGACGCTAACTATGAGCTAAAAAGACAGAACCTGCTCCGAATAGACAAAATATTAGTGTAAAGAAGTCTAAAGGAGCTAACTAACTGTACATCAATTCAAAGCATAATGACATTAAAACTGATGATCAACTTATTGCTATAGAATAATCTCTGTTCATCTGAAAATCACAGCACTCCCCCTACCATATAAAATTATAACAATAAACATTTATTCAGTAACATTAGTATGCAGGTGGTTCGTTTCTACTGTTTTCTGTCAAAACGGAATTAGTGTAACGAATCCTGATTAGTGGAATTGTTCGCGCATTATCTTCAATCAAACGTAATTTTGTTCTGCATGAGTGCGTGCAGAGTGCACTCAGATGGTGCGGTAATACTGGAACATTCATTTTGTCGTGATTATAGGCAGTATAGGGTGAAACACGCAATGTGGGTTTTAATTTTATTTATTTGTAGCACAGACCCGTGAAAAATCATGGTATTTTATAATTCAATGAAATTTGTGAATCTCGTTGACTTTCAAAAATAAATATTTTCGATTTAATCTTGATGTATTTTTGGGGTATTATGCCGTGTTGCACTACCTCCTTATTTAGCCAGCGTTAAGGTGTTGATCATCAGGGCAGATAGATATGTAATTGAAGATTGTGGTAAAGTGTGTTCTTATTATGTACGTTCTTAGATGCAGTTGAGAGAAATATTTTCACATAACTTTCGATTCCAGATAATTTCGCTGTTTTTGAAATTATTTCAAAATAAAATACGATTTTTAAAAAGAATTTTTCAAATTTTATTATTACAAATCGACATAGGTAATTGAAATAAATAAAAAAACGCAAACATGGATAAAGTTTTAAAGTCGCTTACTGATTTTTTTTTATCGCGTCAACGTTAAACATGTCATATCAGAAAAAAAGCTGTTATAAAATATCTTGTCACCATCGTTTCTCTATCTGCCCAGACAGACTGAGCCACAGTAACATGTGGCGGGGTACAGCTAGTAAATGTTATCTAGTAGGGAAGGGATGGTGACGCAAAAATATGCTTGCAAATAGAATTATGTAAGGTTAAACGAAAAAAAAAACTATTTTTGCCTTAAAAGTGCCATTTGAAAGAGCATCAGAGTAGCTTCTTTCATAAATGAGATGCTTGGATTTTGAAAGAATTACAGTGATCAAGAGCAGCGGGTTCAAGGGTTCATTCAAGGGTTCAAAGAGTTTCTAGTATTGGTAAAAGACAATACCTCAAAAAGAGCCAGAAGCAACCATGCACAAAAATATGCGACGACGCGACACTAAAATGAAGTGGGAATCTTAACGACTTAAGTGATGAGGTCGTGTAAAAACAATATCTGCACGCGGCCCGGCGTAATGGACGGACCTACGGTCGACTTTGCTCTAGCAGGCCTAGAAAATCGGTCTTTCCGAGGGGTTAATTTTATTTTTTTCTGATGAACGTATTCCTAAAATCTCAAATGTTTCTAGCAACCTCTATTAGAGTCTTATGTCGTCTTAAGGAAATTATATACACGGTTATAAGGCAGGTGTATCTATTTTCTCGTTTTGATGGAAAGCCAGTTATGAATACGTCAACCATAACTTAAAACTCTCAAAACCAAAGATAAAACATAGTATTTTTTATAAATAACTAGCTGCCGTATAACCGGCGTTGATTGGGAATATTAAAATTTGAGGTTGAAAATTCTAGTGTACTATTATGATGGACTATTTAAGGTGGAAATAATATTATTCCAAATAATTTAAAAAGTTTAATTTTTTAAAGTTTTTTTTTCACTTGATCGTATTATGTCTTCTTCGGCGTCCCCGACTTCCACCATTCAGTATTGTATATTACAATATTACTATTACAACGTAATAATGTAATATATAAGTAAATATTGAAGACAATATTAGTGATTTCTAAACGAAAATCTGAAACAGAAAAATCAGAAAAGGAAACGGTCACATCTAGGACACGAACCCAGGACCCTTGTCTTTCCGTGACAGTGCTCTACCAACTGAGCTAATGGGACCCTATTCCCCTCGGTCACTTTTAACTGTATCATACTTCGAATAAGAACTACTAACATTGTCTTCATTTTTTCACCGCACATTTTTATTGGCAACTATCTTTATGTATGATCGCAAGATTCAACCCGAACTATTCCGAAAAATAAAAATTCATTCTAGACTTGCAGAAAAGTCAACAGATGTCGCACATTAAAAATAAAAAAATAAGATAGGTTTATCTACAAAGACGCTGTCTGGATTGCATTCAGTTCAAGTGACCGAGGGGAATAGGGTCCCATTAGCTCAGTTGGTAGAGCACTGTCACGGAAAGACAAGGGTCCTGGGTTCGTGTCCCAGATGTGACCGTTTCCTTTTCTGATTTTTCTGTTTCAGATTTTCGTTTAGAAATCACTAATATTGTCTTCAATATTTAAATATTACAATTTGAGGTTTTACTCAATAAAGTTATTCCGAAAAATATATATATGAGTTATGCAAATATTCTTATACGATATGCTGAGATAGGCCAAACCACAAGAACATAGCGTGGTCTCTCACACGCCATATTCCATGAAAACAGCGACACTTCCCTGGGTGGGATTTAGAAGTTATTACATGGGAATACAATTTATACAGTATTATAAATTACTGAACTACTCCAGTTAAAATCTTTTGTATTTATCTCTAAATAGTATAAAACAAAGTTACTATCCGCGTCTGTCTGTTTGTGTGCCATTTTTATATACCAGATTTCACTACAATATAATACATGTATATTATTTTTATATTAATTAGAATTGTATATCTTAAAAGGGTCTATATAAAAGTCTGTGATGGTGTATGTGTCTCCTATAGGAATAACACCCAACAACGCCAGGTACACGTCAGCTAGTTTAGTGATAAATTGAAGATGTCTACTGACTAGGCATAATTATTTTCCTGCATAGTATTCTGCGCAAAGAGGAATACATATGGTAGTTAGTCCCAGAAATTCAGGGCCGAAATAAATCCCGATTTCTAGTATTACCTAGCGGAAGCTTAAAAGTGCAAGCAATTCTGGACTATCAAATGCATAATTTGGAATTTAACATTTTAATAACAAGTCAGTTAATGCAATAAATTATTATTAATTACTGTACAATCTCAAAAACAAGTTATGAAAACTTTTGTGAAATCCCATGCTTAAGCTATTTCATAGTTAGTAGGTTATAATTCATAACACTAAGCTGCTAATATTTTACAGAAAATCAAATCGTATAAGGGTAAATGCGTTAGAAATAAAACCAATGTAAACAAGTTGTGTTTTTTGTCCTTACTGAACATTTTTTTTTCGTTAAAACACGGCCCAGTTATTTGCAAAAATTCACTTGTGACAAAATCATCAAATTGCCGCTCAGCGCCATTTTGCTTTTAGACATTTGAGAGGTTCTCGTTAAATACCGATTTTCACAGCCTTACCGAAAAATGTGGTGTTAATATTACGCGGCGCGTGAGGTAAAAACAGTGGTAAACTTGACTTATTACCATGGCGTTTGTTTGGTTAAAACGGTCAACCAGGCTCGAGTCCGGCTTTACCACACTAACGTTGAACGGGCGTGTAAGAATATAACTAGTAAGACTGTAAGTGCATTTTAGCTTTTGATTATATTGTCATCAGCTTATTATAATTTGATAGAAAGCTGAAACGTACCTAGAATCGACGTTCAACGGGGGACCTTTAAATGTAAAAAAGAAAATAAAATGGCGCTGAGTGACCAATTGATGACAATGTTACATTTATTTTTTTGCGAAACAACTGAGCATAAATAGGTTCGGAAATTGGACAGCCGCTTTATTGCTATGTGAGGAGTCTCTAATCTAAGAATACCAATAAACTAGATTTAGCATGGCTTTGGGTATGTTATAATATAAGACTGAAAGGAGCGGGGAGAGGAAGCATATGAGGAAAAGAAGTTGAGAAGTATATGACTATTCGGATCTTTTCACTATTCTGAATGGTGGTCTTTCACTAGGATGATTCTGAGAGGTGATAAGTTGCTTATTTCGAAGACTCAATAAATTATATTACGTTAAATCACTGATTCTAAAACTTATTTCTATCACCGCACACTTAGAGATTAAAAAAATCTACTGACTCTCCTATATTGTACACTTAAATTCATTTTTAAAATGTATTATTAAATGAAAAGGATACATGGGGTGTGATCAGTGACTAAGGTATGACCCATATCCTGTTTCTGAGAAATGTTAATACTTGTTTGAATTTGATTGCCACAAACACGGCACGAACTGAAGGTGGATAGTCTGATTCTGTTTTCCATATAAACTATGAGGAACCAATCACGGTGATATAAAAGATGTAATTCCATTATAAGTATTGTACTTAATTTAAAAACTGACTAACAAAGTGGCGAATACCCAGTCCATACAACAAAACCGGAGTTAGTTCTTAAATTACATATCCATGTCTGTCGTCACCCCTCTAGATTTTTATAGACACAATTTGTCTGTCGTCGCCCCTCTGGAGTTTTATTGATAGAATTTGTCTGTTGTCGCCCCTCTAGAGTTTTACAGATAGAATTTGTCTGTCGTCGCCCCTCTAGAGTTTATAGATAGAATTTGTCTGTGGTCGCCCCTCTAGAGTTTTATAGATAGAATTTGTCTGTCGTCGCCCCTCTAAATTTTTATAAATAGACTTTGTCTGTGGTCGCCCCTCTAGAGTTTTATGGATAGAATTTGTCTGTCGTCGCCCATATAGATTTCCTTAACGCCCCCCAATTTTCTTTGAGCCATCCGTGGTGTAGATTTTTACAACTCATTGGTATTTTGTCCAAACAAACAAGGACGTAACTAGGAGGATTGGCTAGGGTGAAATGCAAAATTTATCAGAAAACTTATTATCACATTGATTAATGAGATGGTGTTAATAATTTTGTTGTATTTTCCAGGAACGTTATTTTAGGAACATAATCTACGAGTACTATGCTCTTTTTCCTACGCTACGCTCTGAGGCCAACGGAGAAGGGGGGGATTTAACCCCCAAACCCCTCCCCATTTATCCGCCCTTGCAAAAAATTACCCCTAACTACATAATTAGAGAGAGTGATCTTAAAAATGTTTTTATTGCTGTGTGTAATAGCGTGTATTTTTGTCGGTAGGTGCCGCATGATGATTTCCCGTTGGCGTCGATTGTCCATGGCGTACCTGAGATTTTGCGCGGCAAAATTGCGAGCGTTGCAAAATGGCGTCGCACTTTCCCTCCAGGCGGCGAGATGGCCTCTGTAGTGTTGCCAGCCAAGAGGCTGTTGAAAAACGATAAGTGAATGATGCAGCTACTGCCTTATTTGTAGATCATTTACGATATGTCATAAATTTGCGTTTGTTTGTTTGTTTGGCAATATTAACTGAGCCGTGATAAAAAAGTTATTTTGCTGTCTTTAATAAGTGTGCGACTGTTTTATTGTATTTGAAATGTGACAGCTTTTTCTGAATACACGCCATGCCATTTGTAACAACATTATTTTAGTGTGTATTTGCAATGATTGTTCATTTATTATAATTGTGTTTAGTTTGCAGAAAAGTATTTATTTTTTTTATAAAAAAAAAAACAAATAATTTCTGTACGCATATTATTTTTTTATTATTAAAAAAAATGATGTTATTGTTGTTTACTGTGTAGTATTTTTATATTCATTGAATGTATCTGCTTTTACAAGAATTTTAACCATGTGATGAAACTATTATAAATTGTGAAAATTTTTACAGGTTGTAAATTCATACATTTTTACCGTGTATTTTTTCACAAATCTCTTTCCAGCCCATTTTAATATTTTATAAGAGTTTTTTATATCTTTTTAAGTGAACACAAAGGCATACATGTGATTCTAATATTCTTATTTGTGAAAACGCCTTTGATTTGAATGAAAATAATTACAGGTTTTGTTCTTAGCAGTAAACATTTTGGAAATCAGAATGATAAAATTTAAGATTGAATGATAAATTTTCCAATGCACATAATAAACAAAAACCAGAATTGATATTTCATCAATATTTAAGTAGATAATAAAATATAATTATAATACATATATTTGTGTAGTTTTAATTAGATTTCATTTCGTCTGTCTTTTGGTAAAACATTTCAAGCCACATTGGTTCATATGGAGTAGTCTTCTAAATATCATGTGGTAACGTAATTTTTGCTGATTTAGTCATTTTCGATACGAAAAATTAAATTTATGCCAACTGTCGTTATTTTAAGAAAACTGTAAAAAAAACTCTATCCTCAATCTCTCATACACGGAAAAAATGAGTATTGCTGATTTTAAAAAATCGAAAATGGGATAACATGGCGTTTCATAATAAACTATTAGTACGTTCCTAATATATCGGAACATGTGTTCATGCAATTGCGTTTATCCTGATAGTACACAATGACAAAATGCGAATTTATTAGAATTTGTATGAAAACGTGTTCCGACATCGCCATAACACATTCGTGTTTTACTGATAGTTTATTAGGAAACCTGTCAATTCATTCGTTAAGGCAATCAGGTTAAATTCATATAAACTTCAAGATATTTAATTTGTGTAATGAATTTGTAAATAATCGTTTTTATCGTCTCCTGTAAAATTTTCATTTTGTGGCTTGAAGGGTTTTCCCAACTACAGTCGATATATAATGCGCATAATCATATCCCTTGGGAATCTATTGCAACATACCATGTTACATATTATAGGCATTAGTATGTTGAATATATAAATATATATTACTCCAATTTATAGATATAAAGCACATAATCTGTTATTATAAAATAATATAGGTAATTTTTATTACAACAAATTATCATTACAAATGCATAGAATTATCATACCAATTTCGGCTCTAATGATGTGTTACGTTTTGTACACATCTGATTCTTTATTTCTTCTACAAGTGTCGCTTTCTTGCGTTATTTCTTGGTTTTTCTTTTAACGTATTTTATAGGCTTATCAAATACCTACTTGACACGTGTTGACCATATTGTCAAGAATCTAACATTTTTACTGTCAAGCAATGACGTTACAATATATATAGACGAGCTGTAAAAATCTCTATGTGGCAAGCAAAAAGTAGTTCAATAGGAGTACTTTAGATTTTCTTAGTTTTAGTAAAAAAAACTGTCACGCATCGCGTAAGGTCGTGTGCTACCTCTAAATTGCATTAAAAAGTGCTAAAATGCCCTCGTGGGTGATGAGAAAATGTTTTCATTATTCGGAAAATATTAGTAAAAGCCAAGAAATAATATTTCATTAGGAAATACACACAAATTATTTTATTGTTAAAAAAAAAATATTATTTCGATTGTTTCCCGGAGATTTTCATCGCCAATAGAGAAATCATGATAGCGACCGTAGCAACACAAGAAGGATAGCAGGAGGTCGTCTCATACAGTATTCCGTATTTAACAAAAAGCGAGAAAGCATATCTTGTTATCTCAGTCACACACGTGATGAAAACGTCGCCCGCTATCGTTTATTTCGTTAATACGCACATATTTTTTTAATGTCCATCTTTGTCATAAATGAACAATGTTTGAATTAAGAATACTGGATCATATAATTGTTTTTCTTACCACATTTTATATTGAGTTTGTGAGACAATAACAAGTATTGTAACGTCATTGCTATTAAGTATTTCACGAATTCTCGATTATTTGACATTTTATTATCATATTGTGACCAATTTTTGATTATTTGACAAACCATGAAGCATTTGACATATTTCGATAATTTGACATACCATGAAGTTTTTGACAAATTTTCGATAATTTGATAAACCATGAATTTTTTGAAAATTTTTTCGATTATTTGAGTTACCATGAAAAAATTGACATACCATGAATTTTTTGACAAATTTTCGATTATTTGAGTTGCCATGAAGCATTTGACATTTCGATAATTTGACATACCGTGAAGTTTTTGACAAATTGTCGATGATTTGAGTTGCCATGAAGCATTTGACATATTTCGATTATTTGACATACCATGCAGTATTTTGATTATTATTAACAATAAATTATGACAACACTAAACGTACCCACATTTCCAAAAGTGTTCAACTTCAATTGAAGACTGCGCTGAAATAATAACAATCATATATTCGCAGAGGCTTACGTGAATTTGTAAGTATCAACAATTTCAAATTTCAAATAATGTATTTTTAGAAATTTTACCCAAAATTTAACTCCAAACATGGATATAAGTAAGGTCACTAAAGTTAAAATTACTTATTCTATCAAATAGGCTTCATCAACTATGCTTTCAAGCAGAAACCATTTATGTAGCTAAACTGTAGTGATATGATTTATCAACCAAAACTTCCCTATGTTTGGTCGTGTTTCCCAATTAGGCAAGCACAAGCTCCTACAACATTCTTCACTTAATACACAAACGCACTATTTATATAGGTCTCTTGAACTCATGTTCTCCTGGCGCTTTTTGCTTGAATTTTCACATAACCACTACAGAAATTAAAAATAATGTTTAACCAAGCAAGACACTCACGAAGTGATTTTCGATTGAAATCGATAGCTACCTACGTACGATATTTTTCATTGAAAATGAATTTTACAATTAGATTGTAATTCTTCATAAAATTGAATGCTAAAAAAAATATTAGAGTGTAAGAAAAATTGCTAGTTTTATGGTTAAGACTTATCAGTTTCTATTAGTAGCTAGTATCCTTTATCTAGAATCTTCAAGAGCTAAAAACAGATTCACTTGGTTTCAGTAAAGATTTTCTTACAAGTCACCATGCTACCATGGAAAATTGAGTTTTATATCCGATTTTCGTATAATAAAACGTCACTAAACTTCTTATTGATGGTTTTACATGACATTATGTAGAAAAAGATCGTAAAGTAAATACTAATAACACGAACAGAATTAATATGATTGCTACTTGAAATAAATATTTGTTGATACTTATTATGAATTTCTGCCTGCATTCGATATAATATTAAAAGAAATAAGAACTGATCCGTGTTATCATAATCAACCTTCATTAATATAAATGTCAATGTTCGTTTGTTGAAAGTCTCCGAAAGTCACCGATTGCTTTGAAATTTTGACAGAATATTGCATTTGAATACGCGTGTGTTTTTATATACCTATATAGATGTCACCTGTGACAGGTAAAAACAAGCTTTTTTGAAAAATTGCGCCATCTGTTGGACGTAAAAGCAACACGTGATCTTGCTCCTCTATCTGCACAAACAGGCTTAGATGAAGCAATGAGTGGCGGGGTACAGCTAATAACAAATAAATTTCTTGTCTTAGCATTTTGACAGGTAGATAATAATCGTGAGTGTTAAACGTTATCGGCTTATGAACAATTGATGGAAATATTGTATTTAATTTTCATTTTCATTTTGTATTGTATATATCTAAAGCCATTTATTTCGGTTAACAAAAACCTGAAGTTGTTATTATCGTGAAGGCGTTCTTACAACGGCAGTGCTCATAATGATACTAAGTTTCGCAGTATGAGCGTGGAACACGGCATATATATGTATAATAATATGTGAAAAGATTATCCACACAGCAGCAACGTTTCATTGCATAAAATTCAAAATTCAAAATTCAAAAAAATATTAACTGCACAAAAAGAGTACAAAGGGTACAGCTTAAAGGTTACATCCTATTTCTTCCTAACTAGGCTAGACTAATCAAGCTAATATGATTATAATCACTATTATTGAAAAAATAAACGAGTAGCACCTAGCATTAACGTGGAAAGCTTCAAGTGGTGTCCCTCAAGGTTCTCCTTTGGGTGCGATTCTATTTTTGCTATTTATTAATGACATCTTTAGAATATTTGAAGGAATCCATTTAATTTAATCATAAGAAATTTAATGGACTGCCTTGTTTTGCAAAATAACTTGGGTCGATTATACAATTGGTGTAAATATATACAATCATTCATAACGCTTTTCGAATAAAATAAAGCTAGACAGCGAACGCAGAAATACATAAGCGTATGAGGGACAACCTAGTGACAGTACATAGTATTCTACTACTCTGCTCGCTCGTTTTTTAGCCAATAATGAGGGTAAACGCGGCCCACCAACGGGCGACCATGTTCACATTATTCACAGCGAGCAGACCAAGCAAGACGTTTATACAAAAATGCTCGTCGTTCGCCTGTGACGTCATGCTTGCCTCGGACATGCTCGCCTGTCAATGGGCCGCTTAGAAATAATAGAAATCACAACTGGTGTCGCGAGGAGGTGAGAGAATCGAGGGGCATTCATAATAATATCGTCTATGGCTATGACTATCTCTTTCTAATGCGTTCCGTTCATTTAGCCATGTATGATGTTATTTGTAGCCATTTCATTCTTTCACAAAAATTTATTGTGGCTTTTCTTTTCTCGTGCGTTTGGTCATTCGGTTTAAATCTTGAAATAGGACGTACCATATTTTGTGTTCGATTAGAATGAACATAACGCGTATTTGTATGTATATCAATGGTTTCGACGAGATATCAGTAAGCAGTAGCGTCTCTAATTGTAGCTATGTGCTTAAAATGTATCTTATTTTATTATATGCTTTTGTTGTAACATTTAATATTTTTTTCTTTTTTCGTTGTATTATGTTTCCTTTATTGTTTTAATTTTGTAGAATCTATAATAACTGTGATACTCTACTATTAAACTTTGTAGTGTGTAAAAGCCCATTAGGGCGTGTAATAATAATAAATAAATAAATAAATGTCACGGTTTTGTTTTAAGATCGTCCAAAGATCTTATGTATATTAATACACTCAAAACGCTGTAAATAACGCTAGTCATAAGCATTCTTGAATCTAATTCCTCTCTGTGATCACCATTTTATAACATAAAATCATATCAAATTGAAAGAATACAGCATACATTTTTAAGGAACGTAAACTATAAATTACATATTCCAATTGATATTATATTTACCTTGCAAACAAACACTGTAAACTTATTGATACATTTGATGTCAACAATTTTGTGGGATTCAAAACGCAACTAATTTCAGTCCTATTTGCTAGTTATTAATTTTATTACTTAATGTCTTTTAAAAAAAATTGTCCCTTATCTTTCTCCGTCTATACCTTATTTACAATAAATTACATTCGCTTTATTTGTTTTTAACAAACTTATTGGTGATCGTTTGCATGTACATACATTCATATTTGCCATACATTTAATATTATGATTTATTTACTATTTCAAGGCCTAGTATGCATGTGCGACCGTATTTGCTATGAATATAATACTTTAATTTATTTACTATTTCAGCTCCTAATTTAAATTCAATTCGAATTATATTCATATTTTGCTAATTTGTATACATAGGTACAACTTATATAATCTATATTCTTTTGTATTCTTCTATACATTATCTTTTTCTTCTATACATTAAAATTATCTTCATTTAGTGGTAGTTCTGATACAATTATATATGACCGAAGCACATAGGGTCCCATTAGTTCAGTTGGTAGAGTAGCGAGTATCGTCCTGGCAAGGCGAGGGTTCTGGGTTCAAGTCCTAGGCGCGACCAAATCTTTTTTTGATTTTTACTTTTTCAAATTTTCTTTTATTAATTGAAAATTAATAAAATTGAACGTAAATATCTTTACGTTCAATTTTTGTTCTTAGAGATTGCATCGTGTGGAGAATAAAAACATCCTCAGTCGACATATTTAACTACAAGAACATTGTTTAATTTAAAAATCATGTAAACATGCAGGTATGTTTTATGTGAATACTGCACAAGAGTCTCAACTGCTCCCAACCGTCTGGAACCAATGAGACTATAACATCACCAGTTGGGGTATGTGGTGAGACTGAAAACAGTGAAGAGAGGAAGGAGATGGGGAAGAGAACGGTGGGAGAGTACCTGACTATTCATATCTGGTCGGCAAACATGGCCAAAGCTATTTCAAACAACGTTTCAAATCTGAATGGTGATCTTACATCAGGGTGATAATGAAAGTATCTTCCACTCTGAAACGTGCCGCAAGTATACTATATATTATTCTTCATTAGTAAATTGTGAAACAATACAAATTAAAAAAAAAAAAAAAATTTGCTTGCCCACGCCGGGATTTGAACCCGTTGCTAGTAAAAGCCCAATAAGCGTTTATATAAATAAATTACACAAAAAAACTAAAAAATAGTAACATTAAAAAATACATAAGTATATTAAGCATACGCATAGCAGATTAATACATACTAAAAAATGTTAGTACACATTTAAAATAAAATATGGTTTCCCTGTAACAATAAATAATATATATAATTTAACAATACGGTAGCAGCACACAATTCATATTCACATACTTGGTAACTAGAAGCATTGAACATTACAAATAAATTAAATAGAATTAATTTCTTAAAATAGTTTAATACGTATGAAATAGAACTAATAATAATATTCTCCTGACGAACGAAGGGTTCTCCCGAAACCGGTAGAGTGAAAATAAAACTATAGTGGTCAAAAACAAATTTATGTGTTTTTTCATTGTAAAATAAAAAATTATTTGAGTTCGCTCACCCCAACTGTGTTAACATTAATATTGGTAAATGATATCTACATATTATAGAATATTGTATAGTATGTACATAAATTCGTTATTATATACTTTTTTAATACTTTCACTGTAGCATATTAGATTCGCATATAAATTTATTTCATATAGTATATTAAATAATCACATCTCTTTAATATAATGTATACTAACAGTTTAAATAATATGGGCACATTAAAAAATTGTTATACTCGTAGCTACACAATTTCCATAATAATATATTAACCAAACGGACCGAAAGTACAAAGCATTGTAGAAAAATATAATACAACTTATGAAAAATCTCCTTTTCCTACATTTATTCAATATTTATAGAATTTTATACAAATTTTAAATCTTCTGTACCCCAATTTTAATCACTAACAATATGCTTTTTACGTTTTTTTTTCTAATAAAATTACACCTCACCAGAGTACCCCTATTCGTACAGTGTAAAGACTATATTGCCACCCCGATGGGCAGAGTTGTAAGGTGGGTTAAGGAAGGGGCTGTAGGAAGGCTTAGTACCAGTATACATTCAAGATAAAACGTAAATATTTTTTTTCAAATAATTATGTAGCATAATAATGCGTAAAAACACAATGATGTTTTCATTTAAATAATTAATATTTTTTTAAACTTGTTGGGCATGCTTAAAATAATTCATAATGTGCTCTTTCATAGATGGCGTTTAATTAATCCCAGTGAGGATATCATTATCTCTATATGTTACCAATGAAAAGAAGACAGTAAATCATTATTATTATTAATTATATTTTCTTTTTAAAAAGTTTTTTTCTTTGCTGTTTTGAACAAAAACCTCTGTTCAAAACATGAAGCTGTTTACCGAATGATGTACCACGGACGGCCTATATTAGCGGGCGCAAGGCCCTTAACGAGCAGAGATCTCGAGCCGGTTGTAGGCTCAAGACCTGATACTGGTAGCGAGATATGTCGTCCCTTCCAGCGACGTTTTAGAGAAATCCTAGGCTGAATACCGGACGCTGAAAGCGAGATCTATTGACCCTTTCAGTGAGGTTGAAGAGAATGAAGAGTGCCTAGAGGAATCATTTATCTTTCGAATATTGTCCAGAATTGGCGCGCCGTGTCGCCTATTTCCGCGAAGTTTGTGATATTCGTTATAACTGTCAAATAACATTTGTTTAAATTGACGCCCAACGTGGGGCTGTGATGCAAACTGTTAAGTAAAATTGTTTATATTTAATATTTGTTATTTACAGATAACAGAAAATGTACAATCTCTTCCAATCCACATTGTCACATTTAGATGTTGTAAGGAACAGATTTCATTAAATTCAAATTTTGTGAAATAATACATCACAAGACTGTTTATTGAGAGTTTCAAGGAATTTTCATATTCTATTTTCATTGATCGTCATAAAAGCATTTCCAGGAAGACAGACACGGAGAACGGATTGGATTTTTAACACCCTTATCATATTTATAACCTGTAGCAAATCCGTTTCGTGAATATGTATACTTTTGACACGGATCTAATACTACATTATCACGGATCTCACACATAAAACAGTAAAAGACAACATAAAATTGATTTAGCTCCGCTTTTCTTAAACAAATTACCTGTGGAATAAAGTTTATAAAGCAGTGAATAACGTGGTTAGCAAATTTGTTTTTAGAATGATCATAAAAAGACATGATCAATTATTAATTATATTAATTTCAGCTATGGGTCTGTCTATGATGGTAAATCTGGTTTTTAACTCGGATTTGATTTGAATTTACGAGTGATAGACTCATTCTAAATACATTTCCCGTAACCCGGACCCCCTAAGAAATCTATTCTCCTTGTGTGTTTTCCTAAGCCAATCCCAATGGGTACCCAATTTTAACAATGATTTCTGTGTTGTCTTTTTTGTTTACCCTTTTGTGTTGTATGAATTTGAAAAAAACTCGCCCTGCATAAGTTTTCTAATGTCATTGGGAAAAGTATAAACCCCTGACAAATCACTTCCAATTTTTAAAATGACACGAAAATTCGAAATAAATCTGAGTGAAGAACCAGATTTACAATCACAGACAGCCCATAACTGAAATTAATATAATTCATGATGTTTTCTATGATCATTCTAAAAATAAATTTGCTAACCATGTTCACTGCTTTATAAAATTTATTCCACAGGTAATTGTGAATTTGAAAAATTCACCAAATTTCAAAGTTATTTTTTATTCAAGATCTGTTATTTTTTCATTTATATGAAATAACTTATTCACAATGGAATAATCCACTGTGCCTCTCTTCAAGAAACTAGCAGTCCTGGACATTCGCCAACTATATATTAAGATAGTTCTCATCCATATCTGGAAAAATGGTTTGATAAATTCTACTCAAAAAGATATACATACACGCTACTCAACGCATGGAAAATGCACAATCCCCTTAACAAAACCACTTTCTCACAAAGACAATACACATACATCGCACCAAAAATATACAATGCACTAAATAACGACATCAAAAGATCCAGTACACTTACTCACTTTGCAACCGGTGTCCAAAAATGGATATCCGGAAAGGGTCGAAATTTCTTTTAAGAATTTCTTTGGGTTATTTCTTTAAAGACCGTAGGTTATACCACCAATAAAAGTTTTTGTTTGTAAAGAACTGTCTATAATTACTATAATATTAATAGCCGAAAATTTAAAAACTTTTTACATAAATTACTTAAAACTGTTTGGCACCACTGTACGGCATACAAGTTCCATGTACCTACTGTGCCACCTTAGCTACCAGCTGAGTAAACCACCGTAACAATAAAAATTGACTCCAGTGTTCAGTGTAATTCGCCGGACTTGAAACATGAATTCTAACTTTGATTTATTTGTACATAATTGCTGCAAAATAATGTACCTACCAATTTAATCAAGCACATATAGATATCCATAATAAAAATAATCCTTTCTTATTTGCTTACTCTATAGTATTATGTTTAATTTTATATATTTTATAACTACATACTTTTTATATTCTTTTTTATGTATCTATTTTACTTTAGGGAAATCAACAGTTTACAATGTGGTTCATTAATACATATGTAATTTACCTAACTGAGAAACCAAAAACCGACCACCATAACACGGGCATGTGCCTAGCATGGTGGTCGAAAAATTCCTCAATGGATGTAACTAATAATTTCATTGAATAAAGAAACATAAAAAAAGACAACTTGAATAAAACTTTCAAAGAACTTGAAATTTTACTATGAAATTTAATGGATTGCTCGAATTCTGCATAACAACTGTTTTTCACTGGTCAAAGCTAGTATTTTAATAAAATAGAAATGAAGTTATCAAAATCATAATAAAATAAATGATACACCGAAGATTGCCGTTTATCAATTCAAATAAATTAAACTTACTTAATTGTGCACCATTGAATTGCCATTAAATTTACCATTTAAAATGTTAACCGGTTTCGAAGAATAAGATAATACGTTACCTAACAAATAGTCCCATTCTATATACATTTCCCGTAACCCGGACCCCTAAGCAATCCATTTTCCTTGTTTGATTTCCTAACCCAATCCTAATATGTAGTCCCGATCTGTACACATTTCCCGTAACCCAGACCCCTAAGCAATTCATTCTCCTTGTGTGGTTTTCTAACCCAATCCCAATGGTTACCCAATTTTAACAATGATTTCTGTGTTGTCTTTTTTGTTTACCCTTTGTCTACCACTCTTCGTGTACCCACTAATTCGTGACTTGGTTGAAATGAAAATTTGACGTCCGTTGCACACATCAACTTTGTAACTAATAAGGCTTTAAAGATGCTTGGCTTCCTTTGCAGAACTTTAATTGATTTTAAGTCCTTAGATTGTATGAGAACCCTCTATATTTCATTAGTCACAAATCAAGTGGAATTTAATTCACCTAATTGGTCCCCTTTGTGTAAAGTTCACTATAGTAATATAGAAAGATTTCAGCACAAATTTCATAGGTACGTTAATTTTTAGCTCAGAATTTTAATTGAATTAATTAATTATGTCAGTTTTATGAATCGATTGCATTTAATAACACAGTCTGACAGGAGAATTATGTCAAATCTGGTTGTGTTACACAGAGTCATTAACAAGTTAATTGAAAGTCCTGCCATCGTTGCCACTATTACATTCCATGTGCCGACTAGGAACACAAGACAAAATGCAACATTCTTCTGCAATACATACACAACCAACTATCAGACATACTCACAATCAATATGAAGCATGATCTGGGCCTATTGGTGTATTTATTGTTTCCATTCATAGAATTAAGGGTAATATATACTAGCATTTTGTTGAATGTAGTTTCAGTGATTTCTCTTATATGTACTATTATTCTAGTTTCTATATTATGTTATGTTACTGTTAAATGTTTTACTAATATTGCTTCATATTCAGTTTACTGTTATATCAAGCTTAAAAAGAAAAAATATATCATTTTCGATAGCTCACTAGATATCTTATGTTGTTAAAATCCATGTAAAAGTCCGACTGGGCGTAAAACCAAATCAAATAAACATTAAATTAAATTAACCTTACTGTAATTATACAAATGTTTTTCCCTTTTAGAAAAAAGAAAAAAAGGCGTATGTGTTACGAGCTAACCTTTTCCTGAAGTTGTCGGACTAACTCTATCTGTATCAAATTATGGTTATCGGGCAATTCAGGACAGTAGCAATTCAACACACTCTTGAAAAGTGATATAAAGTCAGGAAAAGTGATGAAAAGCCACGTCGTGTAATATTTGGAATCGGACCGCTAGCAAAAATACTCCTTGTGTTATTGGCGATAAGGTTTAATTGTTTGCTGTGTGTCGGAAGTTTTTTACATTTTGTGTTGATAATTTATTGTGGAAGGGTTGAGTTTGTGTCTAATTGCTGGCAGTGGCAAGTTGTGCTAGGTAGGCCTTGAGACTGTGGTAAGTTGAATTATTAGAAAAGTAATGAGAAATTATTGTAGTGCGTTTTCCCAGTAGAGAGGGAGTAGTTTAGCAGTTTGTCCAGATGTTGAGTATAAACTGACACAGAAACAGCTAGAGAAAACTATCGAAAAGGCGGTGCAAGGAGAGGCCAGGGTATTTAGCAAGTCGATCGAAAACCTTTTTATCAATTCGATATTGTATGGTCAGTTAGCGATATTTGCGAGCACAGTATAATATTATGCTGCCGACAGACGGTAGACAAAAGCCGCTGCTCATAGTTCGGCCTTCAAGGTATCAAATAAACTTCGGTTAACTGTCAATGTAATCAACTTTTTTGAATAATGTAACGGGGGTGAACTAACGAAGCTCTTAGCATTGTAAGAAATCGTATACGTGATATATTACAATTGATTCTGTTATGGCTTAAGGACCTCATTAACTAATTAACTCCCTTTTTAGCGTCAAAAAGTACATGCGGGCTGCTAATTTATAGTAAAATTACTATCTATATATATATTCGAAAATTTTAATTTATTAGTATTTATTCACTTTTTACGTTGCCGTTTGACGTTTAGGAATGTCAATCTACAAGATCCGCCAGTGTTGCCATCGTATAATGGTACGGTTTACATTTGAGAACCAAAACGCAAACCGAATTACGGGAAAGGTACGAAAATTTCGCGCTATTTGTCGGTGCTTCGTGCCTTTCCCATAAGTTGACGTTCAGCTCGGCAGTTCAGCTTGGGTATGTATACGTAGCATTTCGAGTTCTTTGTTATTTCGTGTCAATATTTGTTTCGCTATCGACAGCGCAACCGTGCTTGGGATACCGATATAAAATCGCTGAAAGTTGAGCCCGTTGATTCGATATCTTAACAATATCAATTTGATTGTGCGAGACCCCAGCAGAGAAAAAAGGGATGAAAATTGTGGTGATTAATACGAAATCTATTTAAATATACGTGTTCATTCTATTAAACAAGCAATCTTCATCCATTGTATCACAATTTTAGTTTATCTTGTAAGATTAATAGCTATTATATTTTAATCTAATAATAGCTTACTCTTCTTGTACTCGTATATTGTAATAAGATAATTTGATATACTAGATTGCTTTACTATGTAAGCAGATAATTTATTACTCTTAGACTCCATTTAATATAATTGGGCTCTCTAACCCATGGCCGGCGCGCGCCGACTTAAGAATCTTATTAAATTTCAATAAACAATTTCTGTTGCACCAAATATTCCAATAAGAAGTCAGATCTCGTTTTTTCAAATCTGTATATCATTTTTGTATTCATTTATGGCAGACTTGCCAAATTTTTTTTCCGTAGACCCCTGCCTGTCGTATAATGAATTTTGTTAAAACTATTTACGTCCCATGTGATAATCATTTATTTTTTTCGTAAAAAGATTCCCTTCCCTTGCCTGTCCAACAACCGGGTGGCGATATAGTTCCTCTGTCTTTACACTGTGCAGATAGGGGCGCCCTTGTGAGGTATTACACCAAATGAAAAGGAAGCAGGGTAAGCAACGGGAATTTCTATCTGTAGCTGGCCCTATAGAACTGCCCCTTAAGTTCTTTGTCAGTGCTTATTCCAGCCAGTTCTTCCTGTCACATGATATCCGATTCCAATTAACAACTTTACGAAATATAAAAATACAAATATCAAATAAGTAATTTCTCAGTCTATTCTATTTGTGTTAGGTCTATTGTGTCATTTACGGAACTCCTAAATGTTGACTTGAGGTAAATGGGGGTTCGCTCGTATGTACCCCCATTTGAATCTCGTGGACCCCCCAATTTTTTTCTCGCTTACATAGACCCCCAGCAAGCCGATATCGAACCCTGTGGTTTGGGAACCTCTGATTTATGGGAAATAAATTCTTTATTCATTATTTGATATTGTGTGCAGTGTCGAAAAAATTAAGTTACTTTATAATTCATTTATGTGAAACCGTACGAAAGTTGCACCCAACCGTCTGGGGCCAATGAGTCTGTGGCATTCCTAATTGGGGTACGTTGTGAGACTAGTGGTGAGGTAAGGAGATGGGGAAGAGGAAGGTGGGGAGTACCTGGCAATTTAGATCTGGTCACCAAACACGGCCAAAGCCTTTCAAGCAAAGTTTCAATTATGAACTTCTTCTTTAAATTGCTAATTTATTTGTTTTAAAAGTTTCAATGTTTAAAGTTCATTGTTAACTCAGTTCATTGAAAAGAGTTTCTTTAAATGTAGCATTTATATCTGACACAATAGAAATTACTGTCTGCTTTCTACATTTAACGACAAAACTTTTTTTATTTTCATACTTCTATCTGTTGTAAATAACTGCTTTTGTCATCTCTGTAATATAGTTTTGTTCAAATCTGTTACTTACTTGTATAAAATTCTCGATTTTAATTACTTATCCAAAGGTTTGAGACCTCAGGAATTAAACGTAAATGATTCTAAATTATAAATAGTGTTTTGTATTCCCTAAATAATTCATCTCAAATCATTGAGTTCATATTGAGTAGTGTGAATAGTTACGCATATAAAAAACAAATAAAATAATAGTTACGCTTATAAAACCATATAAAATAATAGTTACGCTTATAAAAACATATAAAATAATAGTTGCGCTTATAAAACCAAATAAAATAATAGTTACGCTTATAAAAACAAATAAAATAATAGTTGCGCTTATTAAACCAAATAAAATAATAGTTACGCTTATAAAAACAAATAAAATTAGTTGCGCTTATAAAACCAAATAAAATAATAGTTACGCTTATGAAAACAAATCAAAAATAGTTAAGCTTAAAAATATATATATATATTCAAGCTTAATAATGATTTTGCAATTTTCATTATCAAAAATGACTATTGTCTTCTATATATTTATTAAAGTATTATGTTTCCAAGTTCAAATCATAGATGTCGCTGTACTCTTTATCACACTTAACCTTTTGCCAATTTAGGTACTTACTGATAACCTACATAATGTTATTACGTGTTATATTAAAACGATATACTTATCATTATTTGTGTAAATTCTTCTATAATATGTGTATTTTATTTCAGCTAAGCAATATATTACTATATTTGTTAGGCAAGTAATTTAAAAAGGCCAAAATGCGAGTAGGATATAAATTGTATATTAATTGCTGGAATTAAATAAAGATTTTTAAATTTTACCTCACAGCCGAATTATGAAGACGTGTTAATTATAGTACATATTTATATAATAGTTGTTGTATCTCCGGGGATTTCTCACATACTCTCTTAATCAATAAAACTCCGGCTTCAACAAAACACTTAGTGATATGTTATCATATTATTCTCGTCAGCTAACGCCATCTATGCAAAACCAAATAGACTAATCTAGTGCCATCTATGTGTGAGCTTATACACTAATGTCAAGGATATTACAATAATTGACTAATAGCAGTAAGGAAAAAGGATGAGGCGTGTGTGTGTGTACGTGTGTGTACATGTTTAAAATATTTTCTAATCTTATTTAAGTAACAAATAATAATAACTGCGATATGATTACTTCTACCGCGCCATTTTTAATTAAAATTCATCCCATGTTCGCTTTAGCAACTTAGTAACAAGTAACGATGCACTTGATGTGATCATCTGACATTATTTTTTATCGACTGTACGGTTTAAGAATATTGTAGACGGAAGTGGCGCCCTCTGTTATTTTTAAAAAGAACCGTTGTATAGTATTCATAAAAATAATAACATAAGATCTTTTTCTCAGCTAAGCATACCAAAATACAAAAACTACAGTTTGTACGGTGATCGGATAACTCAAAAAAATAAAAAAAGGATGAAACAAAAGTTAGGTTATATAGGTAAGATTTATAGGTTAGATTCTTTTATCGCTTTTCATGACTATTACTATTTTTTAAATGTGTGTTTGTTATGACGCTACGTCACAACGTCCAATGATGACGGGATTTTGCATTAATAGCAATATAATAAGCAGCATTGTCTTTG
The DNA here is from genome assembly GCF_061612785.1 of Hesperophylax consimilis. NCBI lineage: Eukaryota > Metazoa > Arthropoda > Insecta > Trichoptera > Limnephilidae > Hesperophylax > Hesperophylax consimilis. The sequence continues at coordinate 30,196,654 of NC_142849.1, forward strand.
ACAATCTTTGTTTATTTTTAATAATAGCAACTCTGAGAGGCAAGAAGAACGAAGCTTCCTGTTTCCGGCCACTCTAGAACGGATTCACGAGCAGGCCAAGTGGATCCGTTGGATACAGTCAACTAGTTAATTAAAATGTCATCTTAATCGTACGATTTCAAGCACAGTAGTGCGAGTGTTGTGTACTCATTATGAGTTGTGCATATTTCGAAATGTCATTATGTTAATTTTAATGCAAAGTGTCAATTTTCCTCCATTAAACAAATTTGTTTTTTTTTTTCATTCCACAAATCTGAACCCTATCGCTATTGCGACATATTTATGTCAAAATGTAAATAATATTAGTTTTATTTTGTTTAGTGTATTGCAAAAAATATTTTTCACAGAAAATCAACTAACAGACATGATACAGATTTTAACAGTTTCCTTGATGATTTCACAAAAAATAACGGCGTAATTATAGTACTTAACTACTATTAATTTTATTCTGGTTCCCTTACTTATCGGTTTTGTTAGATTAGGTTAGGTTAGGTTAGGTTAGGTTAGGTTAGGTTAGGTTAGGTTAGGTTAGGTTTTGTTAGATTAGGTTAGGTTAGGTTAGGTTTTGTTAGATTAGGTTAGGTTAGGTAACAGCTGACAGTTGCTTTGAGAGAAAAGCTTTCCAGAATCGATAGGTAGATAGGTTAATTCGCTAGTCCATGATTTACCCACCATTTCTTAGGACGTAATTCGTGTCGTTTGCTGGCTGAGTGTATCGGTTTAATTATCTAACGAGATAGGTTTTCTAGACAAAACATCAAATTTAAAAGTTAATATTCAAGTTCTGTTACCATCCAAGTACTGTGAAATAACCGGCTCATGATGAAATAACAACAGAACTTTTAAGGAACTTTCATAGAACTTGAATTTTGATGAATTTTTCAAATTTTGTTGAACAACCCTTCCTTATTCTTTAACGCACGTGGGTGTAATTGCAGACATGTATTAATTTCCATTGACGGTCGCCTATTCTTTTTTATTAAAATTATGACCAAATTACCTAGCTTCAATGATACAAATTATTTATGAAGCAAGTTTCAAAGAGATCAATAATTAAAAACTAACAAGTAAAATAAAATTAGTATTAAAATTTTAGCATTAGGAAACATTTAAAATCTAATTATTTAGATAGCCATTTATCATTTGTTTCATTTTAAAGAAGATACATTTGTATTTATTTGCACACCGTGTAGGTATCACAAGTTTTTCAAAGTATTTTGGAACAAACGCCAGCGGTCCCCACTTACCCGGCAAATGTCCAAAAATACTGGGTGCCTAGCGATGTTTATCATTTCCATTTCAATTTAGAGTCGCGATTTGACAAGAGCAGAACTTGAAAATCAACTTTCAAGTATGATAAATTGTTCAAATTCTGAGAAAAAACCCGTCCTTATTAAATCAAATATGTTTTTGATCCATTTAGAACACTACTAGACAAGCAAGGGTCTCTTTAAAATTCGTTTACCAATCTGGTTAACGGGACTGAAAATTCTTAACATAATAATATTAAATTTACAAAAGATATCAGATATAAAATCAAACGTTATTTTCCCATGGAAGAATATTTATTTTCTCATACAAAACATTCACCTTAACTAAAAACTATCTTTTTTTTAACATTATTTCTGGCTTTCACCCTTCAAGGGTGTTCTTGGCCATCATTTAAAAGTATTGAGAAATGAAAGGTAAATTTAAATATTAATTTTATTAAAATGGGCAAATTTCAAAATTATAATGAAAATTGGAGTCGAGTTCAGACTTAGAAGAGATGAGATGTTGAATGGAGGGGAGGCAATTTTAGATAAGGCTTGATAGAAGAGAGGATATTTGTTTAGAGAGGAACAACCAAAAAATATGTGATCTAAAGTTCCCACTTCTAGACCACAGAATGTACAATCTGGAGAGTCAACGACGTGAATTTTAAAAAGATGGGAAGGAACGGAACAATGTCCGATCCTCATTCGAATGAGTGAAGAAATTTCTTTTTTGGAAAAATGAGGGAATTGCTGAAACCACGGTTTTGATGGAATAGTTCTTTGTATTGAGGCATAGCAGGCTCCCTTGGATTGACTAGCAATGTTCCAATACTCCGACCAAACATTGCGGGATCTATCTATCTAAAAAATAAATAATAAAAAATAAAAATAAATAATAAAAATAAATCTATCTATCTAAAAACTATCTTTATAACGTTGGAATATCTTATATATTTCTGTAATTTTTTTACTTCTACCATCATGTAGAATCACCTCTCAAATACCGTACACCCTGTATATAAAGGCACATAACATATAAAATAGAACAAGCACTATCCCGGGAGATAGTAATATTATTTACAGTAAAAATACCTAACGCAATTCTTTTCTTCAGTTATTCTCATCTCCCGTATTCAAAGTTGCGAGTAATAATCTAGATTCTAGAACAAATTTTGAAAGCCATTATAAAACTTATCGTCATTAAAAGTTCCCATGTGAGCTGGACCGATTGATTCAAGTGATCAATAGGTTATGCAGTGCGACAATGACAAAGAGGTACAACTGTTATGGTAGTGCTGATATAGTTTATTGATTGTTGTGAGTATCCATTAATTATTAGTTGCTGCAACTTGTTAGTAGTTTTTGCTGGGCCATTATTTCCTCTCCGCTTCTCTGGCTAGTGATGTGTACCTACATTTATTATGTTACAGACAATATCATCGAAATTAGACTTTTATTTGATTTATCTACAAAGACATTGATTATGTTAAAGACAATATCATCGAAATTAGACTTTTATTTGATTTATCTACAAAGACATTGATTATGTTAAAGACAATATCATCGAAATTAGACTTTTATTTGATTTATCTACAAAGACATTGATTATGTTAAAGACAATATCATCGAAATTAGACTTTTATTTGATTTATCTACAAAGACATTGATTATTTTAAAGACAATATCATCGAAATTAGACTTTTATTTGATTTATCTACAAAGACATTGATTATGTTAAAGACAATATCATCGAAATTAGACTTTTATTTGATTTATCTACAAAGACATTAATCATGTTAAAGTCAATATCATCAAAATTAGACTTTTATTTGATTTATCTATATAGGCGGAAGAAAGCTAGGTTTAGGATGTTCTTAACTAACTAACTAACCATCACGCCGTTTCCCGAAGGTATAGGCAGATAAGATGGACCGCCAAACAACTCGGTCTTGGCACACACTCCTTGCCTCATTGACATTGATACATCGTCTCATACATACTCTTCTATTATTCTGACTCTTGACATGGGACGACTCAAGTATCTGATTCACTTTGTCGTGCCATGACTTGTGCTACCATTCACATTTCCATCATATTCTCCTTACAATCCTTTCTTCGCTCATTCGCTCTACATGCCCAAACCATTTAAGAGTCCCTTTATATATATCATATCAGCCTTGCACTCTTTGCGGACCTCCAAATTTCTCACACGATCATACATGGTTTTACCACATATACGCCTGAGGGATTTCATTTCTACAGCGTTCAGTCTACTTTCATCATTTCTCTACCCATAAAATCATAAATTACTAACTTAATTTCTTGATTGTATCTTACAAAATCCAATTATTTACACTTATTTTAATTCGAGCATCTACGTTTTATTTACTATTACAACAAATAACATTTCAAACGATTATACGCAAGTGTTGAAAACTAAGTAAGTTAGTTAGTAGTTAGTATGGAGCTGGGCTGTCCAACTCAAATTGCACCAGGGGCCGCATTGAGGACCTAAAGAATTTCCAAGGGTACCATTATAATGTAAAATTAATTTGTCGGGGACATTATAATAAACTTTGTTATAATGTCCTTGCGACCAAACAGTCACTGGATTGCTCCACTCCCAACGAAATCAGATATTTAGAGAAAACTGATACTAAATACAACATAATTTTTTAAACACATCAATTATAAACTAAAATTACACTTCTCAAATTATACCGAATCCATTAAATTTCATAATTTTAACTCCCTCCAAACACGACGTCTAATTTTTGATCAAATCTTATTGTTTAAAATCCTAAATAATGGTCTGGACTTACCAGAACTTACCAATTTAATAAATCTTCATATTCCGTCTAGATCAACCCGACAATCTCATTTATTTTATCTACCCTCGTGTAGAACTAACATTCGAAAATAATTCCCCAATTCCTCGTATATGTGCACAATATAATACAACATTTTACAGCATTGACATTTTTGGTAATAACCTACAGAAATATCGATATGAAGTAATGCGTACGATCGATTATTAATATGAGAGTATGGAATGTATCGGGAGCATCTCCTATCCTCTTCCTATTTTCCTCTTCCTCTCCCCTTCCTTTAACGCCAAATTAATTTTAAGATATTAATACTTCATTTCTAATGAATTTTAGCATAAGAGATTCCTGTGGCTTGACTTCAGTCAACTTGTATATTTATATCTATCATTGTATATTATGTAAAAGCTGTTTGTTTCTTACAAAATAAATAAATAAATAATTTGTCCTATATATAGAGTCCCACCCGTCAGGAGCAAGTGAGACTATGGCATCACCAATTGGGGTATATCGTGAGGCTGAAGGTTGTGTGAAGGGGAAGGAGATAGGAAAAAAACTCTGGTCACCAAACCCGGCTAAAGCTATTATTTCAAGCCACGTTTTAATTCTGAATGGCAATCTTACACCAGGCGATACTGAGAGTATTTTCCATTCTGGAACGTGCCGCAAGTGTGCTACATCTAATTTTTAATAATGAAATTGTGAAATAACACAAATGAATGAAATAAAATAATACAATATGAACAATTAGCTTGTTTTAGAGCTTGCTTCTTGAGATTTTGTGTTATATCTTCGATCTATAGAACAACAAATAACATTCATTATAAGATCTCACCTGCACTATGCTTTGCAAATCCATCTTTCATTTGAGCGCCAGATAAATTCATATGCGTACCTACCTAAGATTTAACATCATGTCAAAATAACATTCTTGTAAAATAATTAATTAACCAGAAAGCAAACAACACATTATCATTCAATCAATTAATTAAATTTAACCTTAGCTAATAGTAATTACACACATCTGCCACACAACAGTTAAATCGCAACAATTAACACAATTGAACCAGTGAAATTCCCATTGTCCGGTTCTTTATCCAAGACATCTGTGCATATATCTATGTATTGCTGTAGGTATTAAGTTGGCTACCGTGGGAAAATGTTCAATGAGAGTCAATGTGTAGAATTCATCTACCTTATATAATTAATGAAAATCTAACCAACGTAATATAAAAGTGATTAATTAATCGCATTCACAAAGTTAGAAAACAAATCGATAATTTGGCTGAACGCACGGTAAAACCAATGCATACCGATAAATAGAAAATGTACACAGAAAAAATGAGAATTGCTAATGTATCAAAAATCTCTTTAAAATTATTATTGGTGATCCAGTTTAAAACGGGTTGCAATGCTGAAACACGTGTTCATAGACCCGCGTTTGTCTTGGTAATACATATTGACGAAATGCGAAAATGTTAGAATTTTTATTTATTTAACGCCCAGAGGGCTTTTTACATGGTTGGTAGTATAATTTTAATTTGACAAATACTTTCAAACATAAAAAATAAGAATAAAATTACATTTGATAAAAGCTATGTAACAAGTTATACAAACACAAGAAACAAAAATAGAAAATTACAGCTATTTGTTGGTTTACATGATGTGTTTAGGAGTATTGTTGAAATAAATGTTTTAAATGATCCACAAAACTTGCCAAGTTGGTATTGAATATGTCAAAGAACACGTGTGAACACGTGTTGTGACATCGTGATAATACATTGGTATTTTACTAAAAGTTTATCAGGAAACCTTTTTAACCGGATTACATATAATTTGAAGAGATTGATTCTCAATAAATTAGCAATTGAAATGCTGAATTTTGTTTGGCTCAATATACTGATAGATACACACCGTCACATATTTAAAAATATATAAAAATAAATAAAGAACATCGATATATAAGGCCCCGTAGTAAGCGTTCAAAGATGGTTTGAAAGGGAGATATGTAAATACGAATGTTAGAGGGAGATAAATAAAAATCTAATAAAAAAAGCAACTGTTTGAAGGGTTCTCCTCATATCATCAGTTGTATAATTTAATTCTATTTTTTAAACTTAAGCCAAATGAGCTTTTTTCACAAATATATATATTATATCGTGGTTGTACTTTATAGAATAATCCAACTGTCGTTATGGGAGCTTTCGCGGCCTGAGTATGCTGATTTGAATATATTTTAAAGACACTCATAAGGTCAAGGAGATTATCACCATAATAATCATTAATTAAAAATGAAACTTAAAATTACTACAAGAAAAAACTATTTATGTCGGGAGAGATGGTAAAAGATTAAAATTCAATTTTCTCTCAATCGAAGGTGATAATTTCACGTGTTTTGACAGCTGCGACCACCATAAAAAATAAGCACATTTTTTAAAAATAATCCTAACTAATAACCTAAAAAACTAAGAATTAAGAAATTTCTTAAAGTAATTAAGTTGAAATCAAGTGTTATTTTTTAATTGCATATTTACCGTGCTGCGGAATTCTACAAGTTTACCAATACTTTTCAATACGACATCTTTCACAGAATATATTTTTTTTTGCAAATTTCGCTTGACCTCCTGATTTTTGAGTTTTTAGAAAATTGATGCCGACAAAATTACGCCTTTCTTTTAAAAAAACAAGTAAATATTTCTTTTTGCTTGGTTAGTTTATATATTTTTTAAGTTTCTAAGATCATAATTGAAAAGACTATGCAAACTGAAAATAGCCAAATTTACCTAGAAATTCTAAATAGAAATAACTGTTAAAATTTCATGACGTCAGAGTTCTCGGTTCATTAGTTTCTTGGAGGAACATATATATATCAAATGTATGTATGAATATAAACAAAAACATTTTTTCCTTCATAGATATTACTTGATTACTGTTACCAATAACAAAATTTTAGATTAGTATAAAAATGATTTTAGATTAGTATAAATTAGTATAAAAATGTATGTATGAATATAAACAAAAAAAAAATTTCCTTCATAGATTAAATTGATTACTGTTACCAATACAAAATTTTATAATTTTCCTGTTTAAACAAAAATATTTTTAATACAACAATAAAGTTTAAAGAGATTGTGAAATAATTACTATTACTAAGGACGGTTATTTCGGAGAATTTTAACAATTCTTCAAAGTTAAAAGTTAATTTTCAAGTTCTATGAATTTTTACATGTAACATGTAATGAAATTATAACAGAACTTTAATAGGTCTTTTGCAGAACCTGAAAATGAACGTTGAAATTTGATGAATTGTTCAAATTCTGCGATACAGCCCATCCTAACATTCAAACAAATATCATAAACCAAGTAGTACTTAAACAGATATAAAACAGTTTCACAAAATAAAACCTTCGTTCTAGGATTTACTTCACGGAAAGTAGAAAAAAACTAAGTCAACAAGTAGAAAACAAAACTTTCTCGAGATTCATTTTAACTGACAGAAATGAGCTATGACTCTCTTCCGCTTAAAACTGCAGAAAAATTCTGTTGAATAAGACATAATTTAAAAATTTAGAATGTACCTAAGAGCTTTTGTAAGAAGTAGGTAATAACGTTTTCTACAAAACCAGACTTAATCCTCCTTAACGTAATTACTGGAATATTATTAATGACATCCTGCTAGAAACAAAGTGAGTTTTCTTACTTATCTATCGTCTTGCACTGTTACTTTCGTTTCCCCTATTCCTTGTTCCTGTTATCTCCTTTGGCAATGTTCACAGCTTCCGGATAAAACGGTTCATCTTATTGCCTGATCTTCGTTTTAGTATTTTTTGTGTTGAATTTATTACTGCTCTTTTTTGCAGTGTTTGAAGTAATGTCTCTTTTCTCGTATTTTGTCTCGTATAAAATTCAACATAATAAGCTTCTGTCGCGTTAAACCATCCGGCAGAAAACTCTTGTTTTCAGCAGAGTTAATTAAAGTTCACATTTATGAAAAAATCTATTATTTTTGAATCTACTACATTATAGAATTATAACCTTAAACGAATGACATTTTACAAGGTGTTTACTGAATTTATAGTTTTTTAAATTTGTTTTGGCGGAAATCCGTTACTATGAACAGCATGTGAAAATGTTTGGAATTTTTTTTCTTTTTCAACGACATTAATTTTTTTCTATCGCTTTGAAAAGACTAATTAATGTATCATTAAATTTTTAATGCCTTACAGCCCACATCTTGACAACATAGGGCAAGTTCAAAACATTAAATTCGTAATGCCTTACAGCCCATATCTAGACAACATAAGGCAAGTTTACAACATTAAATTTTTAATGCCTTACAGCCCACATCTTGACAACATAAAGCAAGTTCAAAACATTAAATTCTAAATGCGTTACAGCCCACATCTAGGCAACATTAGGCAAGTTCAAAACATTAAATGCTTAATGCCTTACAGCCCATATCTAGACAACATAAGGAGGTTTGTACAGCGCCCTTGAGGTGTTTTTGCACAAAAACGGCGCTATAAAAGTCATCCAAGTATTATTATTATTATTAAGTTTACAACATTAAATTCTTAATGCCTTACAGCCCACATATAGACAACATAAGGCAAATTCAAAACATTAAATGCTTAATGCCTTACAGCCCACATATAGACAACATAAGGCATGTTTAAAACATTAAATTCTAAATGCGTTACAGTCCACACCTAGACAACATAAGGCAAGTTTAAAACATTACATGTTTAATGCCGTACAGCCCACATACAGAGCAAATAAGGCAAGTTTAAAACATTAGATTCTTAATGCCTTACAACCCACATCTATACATCATAAGGTAGTTCAAACATTAAATTCTTAATGCCTCACAGCCCACATCTAGATAACATAAGGTATGTTCAAGACATTAAATTCTTAATGCCTTACAACACACATTTAGACAGCATAAGGTATGTTCAAACATTAAATTCTTAATTCCGTACACCCCATATCTAGATAACATAAGGTATGTTCAAAACATTAAATTCTTAATACCTTAAAACCCACATCTAGACAACATAAGGCAAGTTTAAAACATAAAATTTTGCATTCACTCAGCGTTTTGTCATCGCAATATAAACTAAAATACACTCAAATACAAACTCGACTTTTCGGGGCGCATCAGTATGCAGGGGTGGCAAAGGGTGTTCTCATTGCTTTGCGAGCGGTTAACGAGTGACCAGAGGTCACCAAGTGGAAAACCCTTTGTGGTCCCACCACAGCCTCTACTTACAGCGGCGATGGAGCAATATCCCGCCAAAACAAAGAGAAGATAGAAAGTAAGCATTAGAGGTGAGTCCTGTGAGTACTTTCCGATATTGGGTACAGTGAGTACAGGTACAAAAAAATACCTGGTAAAAATACCCGGTACAAAATACTTCCAAATATTTTATACCTACTTTGAGTATCTGGGTACTGGGGACGGAGAGTGACGGGGACCTGAGGCGTGCTCAGTGCTCAGGTACAAAATATTCTTAAATATTTTATACCTACCATGGGTATCTGGGGACGGCGAGTCACGAGGACCTTAGCGTGCTGGGCACTGAGAAGGGAAGTTGAGGGGAAGGGAGGAGAGGAACAAGAAGGAATAATATTACTTACAGGTGTTCAAAATAAATAATGTTTGCAAGCTTTTTAAATGTTTTTTTTATTTTTTGTACTTTCGTAGCGTAATGTTGTAAGGCCTAATACACTGCCTAGAAATTATTTATTAAGCATGAAACACTAACATAATTTTAACAAAACATATATTATATGGTCATGAAATTAAATTAACACGTTTTCCTACATTGCTGTCTGTAATATTATCTCTATAGGTAACATACTGTTAACTCAAAACCTGTTTAAAACGCCTCGACAAAGGCAGCATAATTTGGATTTTCTGGTTCATTCCAATCAACGCTAATACTCATTCCTATTCTTCCTGAAAGCATTAAAGCAGTGGATTTATATATTTTTTGGTTTTGCCAATGTTTTCGTTTCAATTGATCGATTCATAACACTTTTTCAACACAGGCATTTGGCCGGTGACATTGTTGATGAATTATATGTAAAATAACAAGTTTTCTCTTCAACTAACCATTTTGCGTTGCCCTGAATACATCTTCGTAAAGATGGTAAACCCTGGTGTGGGATTTGTGTGGAGTATGTTCGCACAAGTAGTCAGCAATACCTAGGAAATTACCAGAATTTTTTAAACATAACCTCACAAAGATCTGTATTTTATTTTCATGACATAAGATTCTTGTTATTGAATGTTTATGTTGATTTTTTACCTGATAAATTCAATGCAGGGGCCTTTCCGGCACCTCTACCACCGTATTATTCCTGGAATACTACGGAAGGTTCATTAAAAGTCAACTATTTCGTGACTTTATCTTCGAATGCGCTGAAAGCAAACCGTAATCTGCGAAGTATTTTTCAATAGTGGAGTTCGGCCACCCTCCACTATCTTGTAGTGGATGTGGAAGATCCCAGTGGTACAAAGCCATCTCGCTAATATCGGATAAACAATTTATTAAAATCTGCAAATAAAATCTCCACAACGGCGCAGTAAATACACAAAGTTCAAGATGAGAAGATGTCAAACACCACAAATAAACCATTCTATCAAACACCATGCCATAGACACTCAGCTGTCAACAGTTTTTCCATAGACATTCACCATCAGACAATGAATATTACGGTGGCTAAATACTCATAACTGTCCTTTTTCCTCGTACACCTTTCTAATAGGAACATCTGTATTTTACAGTGCCGAAAGCAAAAATATTTCTTTGTCCCTTTTCCTCATATAACTTTCTAACCAACGAGAGTGAGAAGTCAGTAATATTTTAAAGTACGAAGTACTTCAAGACCTGTGATACAAATACTAAACCAAGTATTTTGGAACCAGGTATTTTGGAGATTTGTCACAAGTACAAAGTACGGCATGAATATACCCAGTACTTTTACTGGGTACGATAAATACGCCTCTCCTCTAGTAAGCATGCAAAAATACACAGCGCTTCAAAACAAAATGGAGGAGAAGGGTTGGGAAATACATGATTATTCAGATCTAAATATTAAACATTGTTAAAACAATTTCAAGGAAAGCAATGTACCGATTCTGAATTATTGTATCTCACCAAAGACAATACGAATCTTCCAAGCCGGATGAAAAACCTTATTTTATTGAATTTCTATTAGAGACTTATTAGATACATACGTTTTTTAATGTTTGCCCTTACCCGTATCCTCTGGTCTGATGGTTTGAACCACTATATATTTTTAAATATACGCCGACCGGTTTCGGAACTGTACCATCTTCAGGGTAAAATATACTAACTTGACATTATAAAACGATGGGTCAACATAATATATTTCTAAGTGTTGAAGTGGGGGTTGGAGGTGTGACTAGGGATTAGTGAAGAGTGGGGAGAGGAGATAAAAAGGACAGTGAAACTGAACATGTCTAAGATGGGACTTTAAGACTATATTTTGTCTTGGAGAAACCGGTCGGCATACATAAATATATATATATATATATTTTTTTAAATGTTGTTCAAAAATAGTAACATTGTTTCATTTATTTATAATGGATAACTACAAAGTTGTAACTAAATTCAAAAGCATATAATATTATCATTTATTTTTGTGTTGGTGAAATTGTTAAACTTTTGTCATACCTTTTTTTAAAATAAATAAGTTCTTTTAAAAATCACACGCATTCAGTTAAAAAAAGACGTTCGTTTTTCTTTTTCTTTTTTTATCATTAAAGTATTTCATTAGTGCAATTTAATTTCCGATGAAAACTTCCTACAAAAATATGTCAATTTTAACATTAACTATATGTATTTAATAAACCATTTTAAAACACAATTTTCTATGCATTACTAGACGGCCAAAAAAAATTTATGCATTTTTGATTTTCTAGAAACCAAACCAATTGATACTGCCAAAGAAATTTTTTTAACTGTTTAATGATCCCGACAAAAGCTGAAATACAAACATTTTTTGTAAGGGTAGCTAAATATGCCCGCAAGGGAAAGGCATTGTTTGGAGCATCGCAATTGTTTTTAAAAACAAGTGAATTCATTCCACGTAATGTGACGTAACCATTACCAGGCCGTAGATTCAGCGGAAAATTTATACAGTTGGACGTTAAAATACATGAAAATTCCAAAGTAACAAACCTAGTTACTAATATAAATTGTACGCCATAGTTTTGAAATTTCTGACTGCCCAAAGCTAGTGAGATCATGGCATCCCTACCGTTGTTGGGAAGGTTGTATGTTTTGAGGTGATGGGGGATGAAAAAAGATATTGACGATAAAATTTGAGATGTGCCTGGAAGTTCAGATCTGGTCTCTAAATACAGCTAAATATACGATTTAATGCAAAGTTCCGGTTCTGAATGGTAGTCGATTTCAAATCAGTTACAGCTTAGAGTCGCTGAACGAGTTTCATTTGCATTTGCATTTCATACATTCAAGTCATGATTTTTTTGTGTGTATGTTTTAACTGATTTGTTTTTTAATTATCTTTAGGCTTCTGGCATATTAACCGTTATATTTCTTAAATATGCTGTCAGAAAATAAAATCAAAAGTTTTATTTCAGAACGTATCTAAAAATTAAAATCTATTTTTGAAAAGCGATAAAATACGCATTCAAATTTTATATTTAGAAATAAACACATAATTTTTTTAATATTTAAATTCTGAAAACAAAGATTTTTTTTTAACGGCTCACTTTACGTTTTTTCATCTTAACACTGAAATAAAATAACTGATAGCAAAAAAATAATTATTTTATTAGACAAATGCATCATAAACATTACATTTACCTTAATTTTTTTCGTTTCATACAAAAATAATAAAAAAATCACTCACTTTCATACATTTTTCTCAAATTTCGGTTGGAACCTTTGATTTCATTAAGCTTTACATTTTAATTCTTCTGTGGTTATTTTATAGATTTGAATATAAAGCGTGGTGTTTTCTCTTTTCACCGCCGTTTAGATCGCATTTATCAGTAGAGAGCAGAGAGAAACAAAGATTCGTTAAGTATCCATTACATTTAATTTTCCACATCAAAGGAGATAATAAAATTAACCGTTAATTTGTTTAAATCTATGCGTTTTTTGTGCAAGCACATTCTTGGCTGAACTAGCCTCATTCAGTGCTATAATTTGCACCTGTTTTTTTGCATTTACCACCTATCGCTCTACAGTTCGATTAGTTTTTAAATAATTAGAGGTATTTCGATTAGTTTAAATATAATGCTAAATATTTTCCCTTTCTAACAGTGGCGGAATGGGAGACAGAAAGATTTCTATGAGACCATTTGAGCTGTTCCCAAAAGCGAACAAATTAGACCTGGGAATTAAAATCTGAATTTTTTAACTAGTGTGTTGTTGAGAAGATGTATGCATGTGAGTACCGGCTGCGCCAAATGTAGTGTAAGGAGCATTATCGTGCCTTTATTGTGGCGTGTCGGGTAGTATGCAATAATACTCTTAGGTAATCTATGTACTGTTAATTATTGGGGAGCTGCTTGTAGCAAAAGAGGACACACAACTAACGTGCATCGCGTTTTATAAGATCTTGCAAGCATTCCATCTCGCTTGCACTCATCCACATTCGTACAGACATCATAGTGTCCCAGTGTTACTGATTATATATTTAGGTTTAGATATTTTTTTTTTAGATTTTCACGGCCAAAAGCATTTTTGTTGTTTGTTTTTGGGGTGTTATGCCGTGTTGCGCTAACGATCCGAAGATCTACCGGATCTGCCCTGATGATGGACACTGCAACGCTGTCCGAAACGTCGGCTAAAGAAGGAGTTAGCGCAACACGGCATAACACCCCAAAAACAAACAACAAAAAAGGTTTAGATATTATTTTAAATGCGTAGGTTGACAAGGCCCAAAATAGAGTAGACTAAAAATAATGAAATTTAAAAATAAAAAAAAATTCCTTACTATCTTTTTATCTTTGATTGTAAACTATTAATATTAATAAATTGTATATCTAAGTAAATTATAAGTACTTTCAAATAATGTAATAATCTAGATTAATTTGTTTTAGTTTTTACTGGGAAAACGTTCCGTGCTTACGATTCAATCAATTTAGCAATATAGTTAGCAAGCTTAGCTTAAATTATTTACATGCGATAGGTTGAGTTGATATTAATTTCATTCATGATAACTCAATAGCTATGAAACTTAGTTATAAGCCAAAAGTAATAAGTTATAATTCTAAGTGATAGGAATAAATTAAATGTATAAATTAAGTTGCAAAGCGCCCTTGAGGTGATTTTCTCACGAAAACGACACTATACAAATAATCCAATCATTTTTATTATTATTACTAACTCAACATTATGACGATTGGACACACTTTGAAAAGTGATATGAAGTTACGAAAAAAACTTACCTATTTAATCTAGTTTTTGTTTCGTCAATTTTGTGACTTTATATCACTTCTTAAAGGTGTGTTAAATTGCCATTTTAATGAGTTAACCGGTCACCAATATTTTTTGTGTATTGGATGCTCTTCATTAAAGGCTGGTTCTCGTTTCGCTTCAGCTTTTGATAAAATTCTGATCAGCTGACAAGCATAACAACATGACTCCTTTGCAAGACAGCTCATTACAATTTGATCAAATTCTGAAATGGCCCAAAGATCGGCTTTTGACAGGGACAGTTAAAAAGTCAATAATTTTAAATGGCAGATCGTCGATTTGATGAACTTGAAAATTTCATTGCAATATATATTTATTAATTGTATAATTATGAGCCAGTTGCTTCACCTAGTTGAAATAATAACAGAAATCTCATAGAGCTTGAAAATTAATTTAAAAAATTTTCAAATTCTGTGAAACGATTAGCCCTTAATTAATTATGAGTTGACAGACAGACATACAGTAAACTCATATTTTTCATCTCACTAATCGACCACATCTCGCGGTAAGCTATTTATTAAACTATCAAAAAGATCAAACACTTTGTGGCTTGATATTATAACAAAAAAAAATTTAAAACCATTTTTTTTTTGTTTTATACACGTTGACCGGTTTCGGTTGATCTCAACCTTAAACAATAAATATATAAACTAAATTACAATACAGAGCAAGATTATAAGAATAAATTAAAATAATTGCCAAATTTTAAACAAACAGTTAGAATTAACCAACAGTGCGATTTTAAAGTTGTTCCCTTTCTCCCCATGTAACTCCCGCCCTTTCCCTACCTCTCTACCAGCCTGTTTCTAATACTCCTCTATCTAATATGATTTCTATTTATTTTGTTTTAACCTTATAATCTTCCTCTGTGCATTAATTTCCCTTACACGATGTTGAGATTAATCGAGACCGGTCAACGTGTATATAAAAATTAAATAAAGTGGTTAAACAAATAACTTTTCATTTAATTTATGCTTGGTTATTAAAATCTACATTACGAGGTTACAATGGCATAATTCCCCCAGAAAACCATTTAATTTGTCCGCGTGGGGATTGTTAAAGACCCTATCTCGTTTGTCGCAGCCAGTTTAGTGTCAGGAATGCAATATTTATCGGTTAAATCAATTTGTTGTGTGGTCTGGGATTATTATCCACCAATAGAGTGAATTTCAAGGTTTTTTTATTTTTTTTTTATTATTTTAATATAGATCATAGTTACATTAATACATACATATTTTGCAATATATCATATATAGGTACATAGTTAGTCATGTATACCTTATCAGAAAAGAGGAGCTCTTGTGCCTGATAAGGGAGCCACGATTCTTACTTAGATTCAATGTTATGTGTAAAATATAAATATAATATATATATATATATTCATATTTTTTTTAATATAAGTTTTTTTGGAAAAAAAGTTTGATTTTATTTATTTGTTCTTGTTGGTTCGTAATACAGCGCAATTCGGAAGGAAGATTATTGTAGTTTTTTATGGCTTGGTAAATATAATGGTTTTGCATTTGAGTTGTTTTAAAGATTGGCGTAATAAATTGATTTCCATTTCTCATCAGTTTGTAAAATTCTTGATATTCTGTGTTATTTTTTTCTTTACACATTTTTATAATTGAAGTTTGCTTAAATATATCATCAATATTTGGTATTGGAAACAATTTAAAAAGCAATTTTGTTGGAAAAGTAGAGTTTTTTTTAAGTATTACCTTTATAATAATTTTTTGTGAGACTTTTACTGAGTGTAGGTTGTTTTTATAAGATCCTCCCCAACCTATGATTCCGTAAATAAGTAGCGAGTGGACAAGAGCATAATATACATTTTTTAGTATTTTCACATTTAAAATATTTCTTAACCTAACAAATATATATATACATTTCCTTATTCTCTTTACTAACTCCGTAATATGGCTTTTCCATTTCAAATTTTCATCGATGATCACACCAAGATATTTAATTTCAGAAGAAGAGTTGATTACAGTACAAATAGGATTAAGTAGTTTACAGTTGACATTGTTACAATTTTCATTATGGATTATGATATTTACTTTGTGTTTAGGTATTTTTTGTAGTGAAAAAAATACATATGTTGTTTTTTTGGCATTAAGTGTGAGTAGGTTATTATCAAACCGTGATTTTAAGATATTAATACATTCATTTGCAATTTTGTTAACTAGTTCCCATGTTTGACCTTTTATTAATAAGACAGTATCATCAGCATAAGAGATTAATTCACCTTTGATTTTCTGTTGGAAAATGTCATTTACATACATTAGAAATAGTAATGGTCGGAGGACCGTGCCTTGAGGAATGCCAAATGTACTTGTTAGTGGTGTACTAAAGGTTTGGTTTAATTTTACAATTTGAGGTCTCTCTGTTAAGTAGCTTTCTATCCATTTAAGAGCTAAGTGGTCAATGCCATTTTCTTTTAATTTTAATATAAGTCTTTCATGGGAAATGCTGTCAAATGCTTTCTTTAAGTCAATAAAAATTCCTATACATTTATTTGATTTGTCCAGGGCACTCTGAATACTAGGTGAAATTTTTGCAATGG
Source organism: Hesperophylax consimilis (assembly GCF_061612785.1). Classification (NCBI taxonomy): domain Eukaryota; kingdom Metazoa; phylum Arthropoda; class Insecta; order Trichoptera; family Limnephilidae; genus Hesperophylax; species Hesperophylax consimilis. The sequence continues at coordinate 30,213,821 of NC_142849.1, forward strand.
CATCTTGGGTACTTTTTCCCTCTGTGAAACCGAATTGATTTTCATTTATAATCGAGTTTTTTTTAAGAATGCAGTTAGTCTTTTTTTAACAATTTTTTCAAAAATTTTCGATATATTAGATAAGAGTGAAATGGGTCTATAATTAGAAATGTCCTCCGGGCTACCGGACTTAAATATTGGAGAGATTATGGTTTTCTTATACGTGCTCGGGAAAACTCCTGTCTTAAAGCTATTATATGAGAGATTGGTGTAGAAATATAATTTTTAATGATTTTTAGTGTTTTTACAGCGAGACCGTCAAATCCCGGAGCAGAACCACCTCGCATTTTTGATATAATTTGTACAATTTCAGACGGATTGGTTGGTTCGAAGAGTTCAAGTTTAGTTTCTATATTCGGAATATTTTCAATATACATCTTATTTATTTTTTTCACGGTAATTTTTTCTGCTAGACTCTTTCCGATATTTGCAAAGAAATCGTTAAAAGCGTTTGCTCCTTTTTTAGGTTCTTCAATACAGTTAATTATGTTATTGTTTTGTATTACACTCTTAATAGTATTACTTTTGGTTTTTTGTTTATTTTCCATGATTTCATTGATTATATTCCAAACTTTCTTATTGTCATTTTCAGAATCATCAAGTTTATTTTTATAATAATTTTCTTTCGTGTTTTTTATGAGCGTGGTTAATTTATTTTTGTATTCTCTAAAATGAACATTTAATTTAATGTCTAGTGTTTTTTTTGTTTCTTTATAAAGCCATTCTTTGTGTCTTATGGACACATCAAGCCCATGTGTTATCCACGGTTTGATTTTACGAAATTTTGCTGAATTTCCTTTTGGAATAATTTTTTTTGAATCATTTATAAAGTTCGTTAATCTATTTTCAAATATTTTACAAAGTAAAAGTAAAACTAAAAGTATAAAGTAAAACTTTAGATTTAGCATTGAAATAATGCATTGTTTAATAGCAGCTATTTTAATTAAATTCATCAGATCTGAATATTTTTTTTAATAATATTATGTTTACTAATTACTTAGTTAAATCTGTAATGTGTAGGTTAGATAATAGATACATAATTGACTGTCCTAAGTTACTCCAATTAATCAGCATCCACATACCCAAAAGATCTTGCCGAAATTTATTACCCTACTATTTACAACACCAGGACACGGTCTTATCAAAATTCCCCAATTCCAAGACTTCACAGTCTCGGAAATAAATACTCTGATCTGGGAGATATATTTCATCTTAAAAATAATCAATATAAATTTGGTTTATTTCAATTCTTTTATAGATCGAGACGCAAATAGACATCTATAATTTCCGCAATATATATATTTTTATTTTTATTTTGAATATCTATTTATGTGAGACTTCTTATCATTTTTACTAATGTATCTTATTTTATTATATGCTTTTGTTGTAACATTTAATATTTTTTCTTTTTTCGTTGTATTATGTTTCCTTTATTGTTTTAATTTTGTAGAATCTATAATAACTGTGATACTCTACTATTAAACTTTGTAGTGTGTAAAAGCCCATTAGGGCGTGTAATAATAATAAAATAATAAATAAATAAATAATAATAATAATGAAAGTTAGTAAATACAAATACAGAGTATTTATATGGTAAAACACTGATGTACCCATTTCTATCTACATAAGTAAGATTCAAAAAAATATTTAAATTTAGAAAGCTTGCATCAATATGACATTATTTATTTTTAAATTTAGAAAACTTGCATCAATATGATTATTTATTTTTAAATTTAGAAAGCTTGCATCAAAATGATATTATTTATTTTTCTGAATTAAAAAATGACAGAAAATTTAAAAAAAAGCTTAGGTTTTATCTATCGCACACGGAGAAAAATGAGTATTGCTCATGTATTAAAAATCTCTTTTAGTCAATTTTATTTTCTGTGTTTCATCTCATCACATTGTCATTTAGAGTTGTCGATATTATCGTCTTCGGTGATTAAATGTATTTATTTATTTTATTTATTAATTTTATTTTAGTAATTTGTACATTAAAGTTTACAAATGACTAATTAATTTTTACAATTTAATATTCTATGTTTTTTCTTGTTTTATATGGCCTCTACACAACATCTTGAATTTTTCAATTGGGGCAGTTTTTAGGTTTTCCGGCAGCGCGTTATAATATTTCATCCCTTTATAGAATATACTGTTCTGTGTATTCGCCTTGTCTTTTTTTGGTAGCCTGATTTCATTGCACGTCCTAGTTTTATGTTTGTGTATGTCCTTGTTGTATATTTGAAAAATATTTCAAAAAATATTTAAAAATATTATAAAAATATTTGTAAGCTTAATAAACTAAATGTAAGCTTAATGTAAGCTCAATAAGTTACCGAATAAACTAAATATATGAAGTTAGTTCATTTGTATCTATAAATAAAGGACTTTTAAGAAGATAAATTCTATTATAATTATTTAAGTACTTACTTAAGATAGATTCTTCTGACGTATTCTATATTCAATTGTCAATATTTAAAACCAGTGTGGAAGCGAACATAGCAGCGATCTGACATTAGATTACCTCCTATTGGTGACTCGTTCACCAATAGCGGACGTGATGATTTACATCAGTCTCCAACACCGCGACGGGCCGAGCTAGCCCGAACCGATTCATTCTGTTCCTGACTTCTGAGGTTACGACACCTCGCGAGGTGCTTCCGTGTCCGCTCACCACCTTATTGTTTAAATATCAATATTGAAATATGTGTGTTAAGGCGAAGCTTAGTGCTAAATCACTATTTCGATTAATCTTTATAACGAATTGGTGTACATTATGAATACCAAAAAATATGCTTTAGATAAATTGAAGGTTTTCCTACCGTTTAGATTGAGTAGAATACAAATAAAAAAATAAATTACTTAATAAAAAATAGAAATATAAACTATTAGCTTTCTTATAAAATTATTTTGCTTTCTTATAAAATTATTCACGAAATAAATAAAAACCAGTTTTCTGCTTGAAATTTAACGTTTCTAGACTTCGTTTGTCAAGCGATTTTAATGCGTATTACCACCAGGAATACCAAGAATATACAGGGTTTTCCAATAAGAGGTGTTATTTTGATATTCAATCGTAAAAGATCAATGGTTTCGTTGCTTGTGTGGCACGTAGCGCCGTCTTGTTGAAAGTAACGTTGTCCAAATCAATAACATCCAATTCCGGCCATAAAAATTCATTAATCATCTCTCGATAGCGCAATCCATTCACCGTAACTGTTGCTCCAGCCTCATTTTCGAAAAAGTAAGGTCCAATGACTCCGCCGGACCATAAACCGCACCAAACAGTCACACGTTGAAGATAAAGAGGCTTTTCAACAATAAATCTTGGGTTTTCCGAGCCCCAGATGCGACAATTTTGCTAGTTGACGAAGCCACCGAGGTGGAAATGGGCCTCATCACTCAAGATGATTTGTATTTGATTCACTCAAGTGAATTTTAATAATTTCAATGCGTTGTTGAAGCGTGTATCGTTCCATTTTTATTAATGGCGTAGTTTCTACTTGTCAAATGTCAAAAAATGACAGCTTTAAAAGTAACATCAGCAGTACAACATACAAGCTATCGAAAAATACTTGCAAGAAAGAATTTAAATTTTATAATGAAAACCCTGATTTATTCATATCTTTGACACCACTTGTCTGTGGCTACTATGAAATTCCAAGATAAAACTTATATTAATTATTATTATTATAAGTTAAGGTTTTTGCAAGTAAAAACTCTATTTTATGTACTCACTCATTAACGTTACATGTTGGAATGCATATAAGAATGCACATTACATTTATGATGACCGGTCAGTGGTTGAGTGGGCATAGCGCTTGGGTCTCACCCGAGCGTCGCGTGTTCGATTCCTCGGCTGGCTAAGTCCTCCATCACAACACAAGCAACATTTTCGGCTTTCTGTGGTGGTAGTAGGAGATTTTCAAACATTGTTGGGTTATTCGTAACCCGGGAATGTTTGTCTTTCTTTTTAAAAAAAAAAAAAAAAAAAAATATAACACATTTTCTTAATTATTATGGAGATCTTTTGAACCACAGAATGACAACCTTTCCAAATGTAATTATTAATATAAGCATGTAAGAAAGATAACGTTCGCTTGATTGTAAATTATGCCCCATTTTCAATACAGAAGAATAACTGGTATAAATAATAATCTATCACCACGGGTCCATAGAGTATGTAGTACGGAACAACCACAATACATACATGACTGTGTCAATGACCCAGCAGAAGAAATCGCAACAAACTGACCGCAGCATCAATTGCCACAGTTAGCGTTTTTACCCGTACGAAAACTAAACAAAATAATAATCTAGTTTAATCCGTTTTATAAACACTTCATTCGTTCCATACTGTAATCGATTTAAAGAGATAACGACTTCATTATCAAAAAAACGCGCTGTTTTTTTTGCAAATCGCTTCGAAACACGTGAAATAATAGGGCGACTAGTTCCGCAATTTGCCTCCAGGTTGCAGGAGTTGTATCAAATCTGGCCATATTGATGATTTTTACAGCGTGCTTCGTTATTATTATTTTATCTGTAGTTAGATTTATTCAGTTTAATTATACAGTACCCTGAGGTGCGTTACTAATTCTGGTAAAGATATAAAAAAATGCTTTGAAACACGTGTCGTGTGATACATAGGGCGAATACTAAGAATTGCTTCTAGGTGAAGTTAATACCAAATTCATAAATATTGTTTATCAATCTAGAGGTAAACATAATAATGTTTACCTCTAGATTGCATGAGGTGTATCGAATTTAGCAATATTTAAAGCGGTGATAAGATTTATTCAATTTACTTATTATGTATGCTGACATTTGATATTTTTTAGTATGGCGTGATATTTGCGAAAGATTTGGTTCAATCTAAATTCGCGTAAATAATATATTTAAGACATACTTAGAACTTAATAACCTGTTTTGTGCATATACATAGTTGTTAATTCTTGTAATTAAATTGAAATTAAGTGTAATTTCCGTAATCTGTGCCTAAAAGTGCAGCAGTTACGAAAATATTTACTAAGCAGCTTTTACCCGCGGCTTCGCTCGTATGGTATTAAGGAGAAATTACTGTACAAATAATTTTCCAATGGTAATGAAATGTTTTTCCGGAAAAAAAAGTAGTTTATTTCACTTCCCAGTCCTCTAACTACCCCTGTACTAAAATCACGTCAATTAGTCACTCCGTTGCGTCGAGGAAGAAGGACAAACAAACAAACAAACACACTTCCGAAATTATAAAATTAGTTATGATTTTATTCTTCAGATCTTATCTCACTGTTCCAAAATGAGTCTTAGTTACCCAATATCACTGCAAAGTTAACCGTGTCAATCCAAACATCATTGGAAGGTTCTGGATAAAATAAGAATAAAAATGTGGCAACGTCGCGTTTGAAGGTACCTAATACCTACATATAGTGATCAAATACCTAAATGTACTAGTGAAAGTGTGCGGCTTAGGTGCTCCCAAGTGATGGCCTGCTAATATGGGAAATAGAAACCAACACAGAATTAAACAAATAATTATAAATTCAAACTGCATTTGGGACCATGTGCTAATTCACGAAGGCTAACCTTACATAAATTATTATTTCGACATGCGGTTCTCTGTTGCACTTTGGCCGATTCATAATGAATTAAATTAGGTTCTCAAAATAACTTGTTTCAACGCATTTTTGCATAAGTCACACTCACTTATGCTTTTATAGCCATAAATTTAATTGACGTTTCGATTTCCGTTAATTTCTAAATGTCAATTTGGATTTAACTGCGTGACGAGACATGCTTATTTTTTTCTCGTGTTTTTAATGTATTCGACCGTGATTTGGTAAAACCCTCCAAGCGACAAAAAAAAATTTACAGAATACGAATATTATTATATATTTTTCAAATATTGATGTAAAATATTGCAATTATATTTATAATTATGAGAAATTTGATTGTTCAGTAATTTCATCTACGATTTTGTCGAAATAACCTTAAAAAAAGTGTACGAATTATTTTAGTTTTTCGAATTAAAAATGCCTTCATTAACATAAAATAATTTACCATGTTGTACTTTGAAGACTCTTCCATATGAAACCACTGAAAAGTAACATTCTCAAAAAATGTGTCTCGAAAGGTTTTACCAAAACACAGTCAGTATTATATTATTTAGCTTCCACACCCGGCTTTGTACGGGTTTTATCATACTTTTTCAGTTATCGATTTTTCTTATAACAACAAATTGAAAAACATCATCAAATCACGATGGAAATGACGTTGCAAACATGTGCAGATTCATTCACCAAGACATTCCAGATAACAAAATACACGGAGAAAAATAAGTTTTGCTAATTAACTAAGAATCCTTTCAAATTGTTGGTAATTATGGTTAAAAACAAGATCGCAGGCCTTACGAAAGAATAAAAAGGTTTTCTAATAACTTTTAGTAAATAACGCATACATTATCGTACGTACGAATACGTGTTCATTAAAATCTGGATATTTTCGCATTATGTCATGATACATTATCAAGGCACTAGATATAATCTTTTGAATGATTTCAATGCCATCTGTAGGTACAATAGCGTAAAAAATATTTAGCACGTATTTAGAGACAATTTCAAGGTAATAACAACCTAATTAAATTAACACACCATTATTATCAATGCTAAAAAGATGATATGAATTAATTAATAACTAAAGAAGTTTTAGTACTTACGGGATAAATGTGCTAAGTAACTACCATTAAATTAATGCAATCATAAATAATTGCAAAAAGTTGTTGTTATTAAGTTAGTAAGCTAATCATTTTTTTAAATATATTACTGTAATGTCTTCTGTATACGTAAGTAATAAAATATTTTGATTTATATCTTAAGATAATAGTTTTATGTCTTTATTCAATTACAAATACCGGTAAATTCCACATGCACTAGATCTATCAACTCTACTAGCACTAAAAACGTTGTATGGCTATTCAGAATGTACTTATTTACTCAACGATTAGTTCTGTTTTATGATAATACATTGCGCAAAGTTTTGTTGGAATTGAAAGACCCTGCGAAAATAATACCACTAAATCAAATATAATTTAAGGTCATTACCCAACCGTGATTGCACTGATGGTGAAAAACTCTACAACAAAATCCCACTCTCATTCAAAAATGAATACAAAACATAGGGAGATCAGAAATATAAAGTATAGGTATCTCACCTACCTACTGACACCACACACAGAACTGAAATCGATGATCACTCATTTGCACTAAAAAACACTATGTAATACATTTAATTATTGAAGACAATATTAGCGATTTCTAAACGAAAATCTGAAACAGAAAAATCAGAAAAGGATACGGTCACATCTAGATGACATCAGATATTCGTTTAGAAATCGCTAATATTGTCTTCAATAATTAAATATTACAATTTGAGGTATTACTCAATAAAGTTATTTCAAAAAAATAAATAATACATTTAAATTTATTTTTAAAAAGCACTACATAATATAACTAAACAAACTAACTAACCTTTTCCCCGAAAGTAGGCAGAGAAGACGGACCGCCAAACAACTCGGTCTTAACACACCTCCTTGTCTCATCCACATTCATACATACTCTTCTAATATTGTGACTCTTGACACTGCCCGACTCAAGTATCTGGCATCCCCGACTACTGCTACCATTCACATTTGCGTCATATATTCTCCTTAAACTCCTTTCTTTGCTGATTCGCTCTACATGCCCAAACCATCTAAGCGTCCATTTCTTAATCTTAGTTATTATATCAGCCTTGCATTCTTTGCGGATCTCCACATTTCTCACACAATCATATATGTTTTTCCACGTAAACGCCTCAGGGATCTCATTTCTACAGCATTCAGTCTACTTTCATCCTTCCACTGCCAGTTCCATGCCTCACTTCCACACATGGTACACAGGGTAGGTACCAGCACTCCACTCGTGGACTGCTAGCTTCGCTTCTTCAATTTTGGACAATTTTTTTGTTAGCGCCAACTGCATTCAGTCCTGCATTAATGGAGGTACCTGCATTTACCCTTCTTTCAATATCTCTGTCAGCCTTCCCATCTCTCGTAAACATACTTCCTACATACACAACCTCATCTAACCGCTCCAAGCATTCCTCATTCACAACTATATTACACACTGTTTTCGTATTTTCTCTTTCAAACATCATGATTTTAGACTTACATTCATCATTAACTCATTCTTCATGCATACTTCATTCATCCTAGACTCGAGAGAATGTAGATCTTCCATATTGTTATCAGCATTCAAGAGGCAACATACTTTCAGATTACTCAAATTTGCACCCAATCCCAATTCTTTCAATTTTTGCATACAATTATCCATGTATAGATTGAATAACCACGGGGACATTACGCAGCCTTGTGTAACACCTTTTGTGATATCAAACCACCACGTGAAACCACCGTTCATCTTAATGCAACGGTTCTCTCATACAGAGATGCAATTGCCTGTGTGAGATTCGTGTTCACTCTATACTTGGATAACACCTTCAATAGATTTTTTGACAAGGCACTTCTACCTACCTCACATACCTACCTTTCTTTCACCTACCTTGCGTACTTATTCCACAAACCTCTCTAGCAGATTCACAAAGTAAGTACATTATTGGGGTATCCCGTTCTAAGGTCACATTATTAAAATTGATCATTCCAATTTAACACCTTGTGGTAGAATCCACGCTCTTGAGTAGTATCCAAAACGGCCACCTTGTATCGGAAATGGAACGTTAGATAAATGTCTAGTGTGAATTATCGAATATCCTTCTCGCTTGTCTGTCTAAGTCTGAAAGTAGAAGTACCTAAACGATAATAATTAAAATATCAATAATTCGTGATTGATGAAGGTCTCGTCTAGTTGATAATGCCTGAAGTTCGCTAGGTCCGATTCGCAGACGCTTGTTACGACTACTAGTATTATAGCTAGTGCTAGATTCAGACGGCCAAAAGGCCAAATAACGGCGCGTCTCCGTCTGTGTTGATTCGCTAAATTTTTTGGCCTTGTCTAGGCGCGCTTCGCATCTGGAGGGCCCGGGCCGCTGCCTTTAGGTACCTACCTAACACACACAACTTATAAACAAGTCGAATAACTTACATACACATACACACGACAGACTAAACAAGTCCTTCCTAAGTTATCTCTGAACTAGTATATAGGTACCTACCGCATAAATAACACTAGGCCAAGTAAAGTATGTATCTAACTAATCTTTGGACAAGTTTAGTGTAGGTACCCCACGCATATTATAGGCTAGGCTAGTACCTACCGAATTTGAACAAGTGTAGGTAGGTACCTACCGAATACCGGGCGAGCTGTCCGCTTTTGGTGAAAAATTTAATAGTAATTTACGCGACAACTGCGCGCTCTGGTGGGAGGGAAATCAAACCCTTTGACAATCGTGTTCTTAAATGGATGAATAATAATTATTCAACCTAACATTCTAGCCCATTTCGCACTATCTTTAAATACATTTTTTGTGCATTTTCACTTAACTACACGTGATTCGACATTATTAATAATTATTACGATATCAAATATTTTTGTATTCGTCAATTTATAGGGAGTGTATAATGCTTATTTTGTGTAAAACTAATAATAGTTGGATTATTTGTCTAGCGCCGTGTTTGTGAAGAATCACCACACAGGCGCCATATTTTCAACTTTTAAATCAGAAGTGGTTCAATAATAATTATTATTTTTCGTTTAACATGCACAATACTAGATAGTTTCTAACCTAAAACCACCGATTTACATTAATACATATTGCTGAAAACTCTGCTGTAACATTTTCCTCTTTTTCATAAACGACTAGTAATTTTATAGTACATTGCAGAAAATGGAGCTCTCAGCGGTAGGACCATAGGAGATAATCATATATGAAATATAATGAAGAATTTCTCACAATATATAATATCAATTATGCGAAACAGAATTTCTAGTAAACTAGTACTGATCATAGATGGCGCTAGTATTGCGAATTTCGTTTTTTCGCCACATTCGCACAGCGGTAAAAAACGTAGGAATTCAATATCAATATGTATTGTATGAATGTATTGGCAGTAAAAATGTACCGAAGCGAAGTTATGTGTGTTGGCTAATAATGTGTTCTTAGCTTCTTAACCATAAATCACGGGGTTTATAGGAAAATTGTGGCGGGAGTCCGGAGTTCCCGCTTCCGAGTATTGCCATAATAAAATATAATTTTACGTACTCCAATGTAATTAATAAATCACTATGTAGGTACTGTAAGTCTTTCTCGTATACTGAATTTACCCGTAGATTGTACTTCAATTACTTTATTTAATCTTAAATTTGAAAATACAACGTAATGATTTATAGATTATAGATTCGATCAAATTTAAAAGCCATTTTTATTTTTAAAAAATAATAAAATTTTATTTATTACTAGAGCAGACCCTTGTAATATCACGGAACAGCGAGATCCGTCTTTACCACGATGGCAAGCGGAGCACGAGTCCAGGGGCCCCCGGCTTTGGGAGGCCAGGAACTCATAGTACAGAAATATTCTTTTGTGCGTTTGTGTACGTACTCGGCTTTCAAAAAGGGCCCCAAAACTTAGTGCAGGGCCCCCATACTCAGTCCTGACCCTGCTGTGCGCCGACTTACTAATGAGCCAAGGCATATTCTGGATACGAAAATAAGGGGGGCCCCAAACTCAGTGTGCCCAGGAGCTCCCGCGCGGACTAAAACGGCCCTGGGATAGTCATTCAGGCACTATTGCGTACTAGTATCTCGTCGAAACGCGTTCCATTATTATCAAGTGAGATGCAGTGCATGGGTACTGGATTCCGTAGTTTCCAGTCGTTCGGCGTTAGAGTGTTAAACGGGACAATCGGGGGCGAAAAACATGTTCAAATTCTCGCGATAAATCAGGTCCAATTTATTAAATGGCAGGTATTTTATAAACAAACACTTTGGATTGTGAAAATGATGATACTTAAATTCAAAGCAAATCGATGAGTTCATTGTTCACTGTCACAGGTGACATCTTTATAATATATGTATATAAAAACACACGCCTATTCCAATGCCACGTTGTGTCAAAATTTCAAAGCAATCGCTGAAGAACTTTCGGAGATTTAAAATTTTGAACTAACGAACATTACCATTTTTATTTATATAGATGATTTTCATTCACCTGACCAAAAAGTATTCTGAATCCATTTGCCGTTTCAGGACATTTTTTGCCCAGAACATTTGCACCCATTCTATGAATTTCTATTCATTCATTGATTATTTTTTACATGGTAAGGACGCCATAGTTTACAAGATGTACCCAGAATTCTGAAACAACAACAACATAAAAACTTTTGACTCGTAATCGATGCAATACGGTACTTTATTGATTCTGAGATGTGCTAAAAAATTAGAAATGATTATTGATAAATGACAAGTTATCAACATATTATGTACCCACTTATATCAAACTGTTATAGAACTTTTTAACGTGACACCTCATAACAATTCCTTAAGGTGTACTTCTACACTAAGTAAATCCGGCAAATACTCAGGTTAACTGTGTTGTTTCGCTACTAGAACTATTCTTAACATCTTAAAACATATTTTTAACCTATCACTTCGCAAAAATATCTTTCCGGAAATGTGGAAACTAACGAAAGTAACGCCTATACATAAAAAAGGAAAAAAGTCAGAAATAGATAATTACAGACCTGTAGCTGTGTTGTCAGCACCCGCAAAACTTTTAGAAACCATAATTTATTCACAGATATATAACCAAACAAAACACGCACTCACCGAAAATCAGCACGGATTTCGTCCCACACTGTCACCTTCAACGAATCTTATGAATCTCATTACCTATATTAATAATTCATTTGAAAATTTTGTACCTGTTGATGTGATTTATACAGACTTCGAGAAAGCATTTGATAAAGTCGACCATGATATTTTATTAAAAAAATTAAGTGACATCGGATTCTCTCAGAATTTCCTCGCTTTTGTGGCTAGCTACTTACGCAATCGTCGTCAGTATGTCAGTTACGGACACCATATCTCTCATGAATACAAAACTAACTCCGGGATTCCCCAAGGATCGAATCTAGGACCCCTTCTCTTTCTCTTATTCATCAATGACATTGGCAACACTATAAACCACTCAAAATATCTCCTTTTTGCTGACGATATAAAACTTTTCAAAGCAATCAAAAGTTACATCGATTCCATTCTTCTGCAGAACGATCTTGATTCTCTTGTCAAATGGTCGGAACTGAACAACTTACCCTTCAGTATTCAGAAATGCAGTGTCGTTACATTTACAAGGTCCAAAGATACATTCCTGTTCCCCTACCACATTAATAAACATGAATTAACACGTAAAAATGAGATTCGAGACCTAGGCGTAATTTTTGAAGCAAATCTCTCTTTCAAATCCCATATATCTGATATTGTCTCCCGTGCCAACAAAATGCTTGGATTTGTTCTTCGTAATTCAAGATCATTTACCAACGGAATCGCAATCCGAAGAACGTATGAAGCACTTGTTCGCAGTATCTTGGAATATAGCTCCATTATTTGGGCCCCTTCTGAGCAAAACCATATTCTCGAAATAGAAAAAGTACAAAAGAGATTCATGCGTTACCTTTATATGAGGGAATATATGTACTACCCTTTCCTGTATCCATCCTTATTCTTAGCAGGAATGCTCGATCTTAATACATTAGAAGCCCGCCGAAAAATATTTTTAGGAAAACATTTTTTTAAGATAATCTCTGGAACTATACATAATCCACCTATTTTGAAAGAGATTAACTTATATGTCCCAGACAAGTATACTCGTGGAAGGTCCCATACCCTTTTTTATGCTCCAAAAGCGAGGACTTCTGCCTATCAGAACGCCCCAGTCAACAGAGCGACTGAACTGCTCAACGAGTCTGCATTGACCATCGACATTTTTAACGTAACCTACAGGCAGTTTAACAATTATCTTTTGACGTATGTCACAAAGTAGTGAAACTGACCTTTTTATGTGTTTTGCTATACTTTTTGTCTAATTTGTAATCTTCTCCATAATGTATTGGTGAATAACCGTTTTACGGAGAACATGAAAAATAAATAAAATAAAATAAAATAAAAATAAAACCTCTGGCATATGATGTCATATTCACAAGTTTGATAACTTTTTCTCAAATTGCGGTCGGAATCTTCGGTTTCATAAAGGTTTACGCTTTAATTCTTCTGTGGTTGATTTCTAAATTTGAATATAAAGCGTGGTGTTTTCTCTCTCTATCGCCGTTTAGATCACATTTCTCACCATGACAGCAAGGGAGAAACAACGATTTCTATGAGACGTAAATAAAACAAAAGCGTACAGTATCTATTACATTTTATTTTCCACTTCGAAGAAGATAAAATTTAAACCGTTCATTTGTTTAAATCCACAAATTTTTTGTGCAACTCAATTCGTGGCTGAACTAGCCCCAATCGGTGCCATAATTTGCACCTATTTTTTGCATTTACCACCTATCGATCTACAGTTCGATTCGTTTTAAAATAAATTATACTTTTTTTGGATGATTATCGTATTATTAAATGACAGTTGAAATGAGATCATCATCAAAATAAAATAAACGATTTCCTTCTATGTTAGGACTAATGCTATATTGTAGAATTTAGGGTATAATAGCAATTATTATATTTAAAATTAGAAAAAACTTTGATATATTTATTATTATTTATTGCCATCTAAAAACACGAATTTCACGAGTTTAGTGAAGTGAATAATATCTTTAAAAATGTGTTTTATATATTAAAAAAAATAAAAACAAAAAATAAAAATAAATAAATTTATGATTTTATTAAGTTAGGCAGTTGAAGATCTGTGAAAGTTATATTATTATTTAAACATTGGTTGGTTGTTCCACACTACTTGGATATATTTTCTTTAGCTTATAATAAAATTATTTTTAGTCTATGATTAAAATTATTTTTAATGACGATCTAATTAATGTTTAAGAGAAGAGGTTTTTTTACGCATAACACAAGGGATAACGTAATGTTAACTTGGTAGAGAACCTGAAGGCAATCAGAAGGCTGCGGGTTCAATTACCGTCAGCGGCATGTTTTTTTTAATATTTTTTCAATTTATATAGATGTTTCAGGCTAATAATTATTGCTTGAAAATAAGATTAAAATCTTCAGTTATTGATAAAAATGTACTGTGAGATTCTTATTGATGCCAACCAATATTATTTGTTTCCATTTTGTAACGATATACTGCTACTTGCTACCGACATATATACGAGTATGATAGTCAAATACTTTGCTAACAATAACATATGTACATATGTAGTACTTAATTATTATTGTTATGCAACTTAAGTAATTTTATATAATATTGCACGGAGAAAAAATAATACTGCTGATTTATCAATATTTTGCTAAAAACGGGATTGCGGACCGTTTCCTAATAAAATTTGTTCATGTACCTGCATTTCCCATGTTAATATTTAATGATGAAATGCGAAAATATAATGATTCTTATGAACACGTGTTTCGACGTCGCATAATACATTATTTTTTACTGAAAGTTAAACATGAAACTTATCAATTGCCTGCAGTCCCGTTTTTATTAATTTAATTCATTTATATTTTATTAGTACGATTTCTCAGTGTGTTTTCTGCCTTTGACTTATCAGACAAAACAATTAAGTATAATTTCAACCTGTATATGCGGTTTCAAAAAAATATTACGCCAAATATAAAGCTGGCATTACACGAATAATGATTTCATGACACCAGAACTAATTGTTAAAACAATAACACACATTGTACGCGTGGGATGCGTTGATCAAAAAAACAACAGCCTTCTTATCTTGCGCCAGCAATGAGACAAATGCAAATTAAAATCGCATTTGCATATTTAAACCGGGAACGAAATTAGCATTTCGTGTGTTCTTGTGCACACCTATTGACCCAACAACATCAGTGCACGAGTAAACCAAGTTACAGGTGTGTACAAGTATGTATGTGTACAAATTTACACATAAACATTACATTACGTGTGACGCACCCCTTAATGATAGCAACCTTATCAAATTAATCGAGGGTAGGTATTAAAATATATTTAGAATGATTCCTAAAAATTATACTAAGGCAAGTTGAAATGGAAATTAATAGGTCATCGGTTTCAATCTAAATATTAAATGATACACTTAGCTTAGAAGGTCTAAACTTAAATAGATGTTTATTATAACTCAATCTTATAAAGCTTGTAACCACTCGAGCGATGGAGATTTCCGGGTGTTCGGTTTTCGATTTAGTCATTCGATTTAATTAATAATATCAAACCTCTAAATACAAACATAATATGAACGGCTTACTGCAGTTTAAAGTACGTATATTTCACCGTTTATCACATATTCTTAAGACTTATAAAATTTTTCATTCTTAAATCGAAAAAAATATTATTCCTGAAAATCACCACCTTGTGATTTGGGTAGCAATCGCTCGCGTGGAGAGAAAATGTGTATTTGATATCTAATAATTATAATAAACGCATTAGATTATTACATTTTCCAAATTTAACAAACATTTTTTTTAAATTCTGAAAAAAATAACACTTCAAAGTCATTTTTGTCTAAACATTATTTATTAAAACAGGTTAAAGACTTTAAATATTAATACAAATTTGTGTAAAAAATGTGCATTTTTCGTTTTCTTTTTTCATAATAAATTAGAATTTGGTGTTATAAATTCTGCATTTTATTTGTTTATATTTTTAAACAATATTTGTGTGTAATCCTTTGTGCTTGTCCATACATATTAATAATGCACATAAAATGTCTAGAATATGATAGATATTACTGTCAATATTTCGTCCTGACCCTCCTGAACGCAAAATAAACATTCCCAACTAGAAAATATTTCTGACTTAGCATAGCGAAGTCCAGTCTGAAGTCATTTCCAGTCAATCCCCGTGAAGATGGTAACCGTGTTCGAGAGTACCTTTTTATTCCGCCAGAGCGCGTAAGTGTTGCAACATTGCGACTGTTGCGAACTGTCAAGTCGCAGTAAACAACATTATGCTGAGCCTACTGTTCACAGAACTTCTAGTAATATTTTCATAAGTGTGAAACTACGTATTGATACTTCTTTACATTTATCGTCTAGTTCGTTTTTCAATAATAATTGACAATAATTGCCATTGATCGTCTCTAGGGCTCTTAACACAAAAATCTTAATTAATTTTCACAAACATGGAAACGCTAGAAGTGCCTTCCATACAAATTTGGATGGAAACAGATGTTCCATTTAGCCCAAATAGCCCAGCGCTTTGTTTCACTTACACTCTTTTGACATCGTACATCTTCATCCCAATTGAATTTCGTAAACACAGTTTTGCATTGGAAATTTAAACTTGGAATAAATATTTGGAACACGAAACACGCCTACAAAGCATTTGTGTTATTCTTTATTCTATGCATGAAAATCAACATTTTTAATAACGACTTGTTGCAATAATAATTATTCAGTGAGTCCGATCATTCTAACAAACAAAGATTAAAAATGTTAATTGATTTGAAATATTGAAAATGAGGATAATATTTATTTTCAACGTGTATTATTGATTGGATTATTTTCAAACAAAATACATATGTAATGTATTTTGGATGAAATGCAGTCAAATTCATTACAGCTTGGGGATCTTCACAATCCACATGATATTTCCACGTGGCCTGGTAAAGGTAAGGTTCCGTTGGCAAATTTAAACTAGAAATGTCGATCCGGTGTAACCTCTTCCCCAGCTCGTTAAATTGCATGTTCCTAATTACATATTACCGTTCACATCTTAATAGTGCCTGCCTACCTTCTGAGTTTACAGTGGGGTGCGGTGACTTTTGAACGCTTTCGCAATTGCAACAAAAAATATATATAATCCCGAAAAATATCCAAAATCCAAATTTTCATAGATGGTAAAAATTAGCGTCTTGTTTTAATATTTTTGACAGTTTAATGGATGTTTTAAAGCTCCACCTAGTTACCATCATGATGGCATGAAAATAGTTTCGCAGATCCACGAATTTCAGATCGGACAAGCCGTTCGAAATTTTATAACGACAGAGCCAACTGATCGCGAGTTTGAAATATTATTTTTGTGTTTTTTTAGTTTTTAAATAACTTAGTGAGTATAATATTTAATCATTTAAGACAGTATTAGAGACTCTCAAACAAAAAATGTAAAAAAAAAAATGCTACCAAATCTTTTTCTGTTTCAATTATTTTTTGAGTGTCGATAATATTGTCATAAATGATTAAATATTTTTGTTGATAAAATATTACTTACCTTTACATATTCCTGCTTTATGGTTAAATTCAATTATTTTTTATGACAGCTGTAGAGCGATTTTAAAGAATCCACCAATCTTCACCATCCACATTACAACAACAGGACTAGCAAAATATAAACTGAATAAAAAAATGTGTATCGAGCCCGAAGCTTCCCAACACAAACTTTTATAATTTTATACTCAAGAATGTGATACGCAATTGAGAACATCGCCAAATGTGAAAATTTACGAAAAGTCACAGCACGCCACGGAGAGTTAGCAAGAGTTCATATTAACGTTTAAATATTTTTAAGCGCACTTGAAGTGAAACAACACAAAACTGCGCTATATAAATGTTATGTTATTATTATTACCTAAACTGTAAGCATCCGTAAGTTGCTTACGAGTCCTTGAAATTTATATCTGACAGTTTTTATTTAAGTGAGCTAAATTAAATTATATTTCAAATATTTTTTATTTATTTCTACTCTCGTACACACATTTACAGATGATTTCAGTTTACATACAGAAAATGGTATTAACCAGAAACCAGTTGTTTTAGGTAAAGTGTTATTCTGGCGTCATAAGTAAAAATATAGCATCCCGTGGTTCCGCCTTTGTGGCAGTATTATACAGACAAAGTGTAGAGAAAATACATGGAGAAAAATGATCATTGCTGATTTATTAAAATCCTGTTAATAACGGCACAACAGGCCATTTTATAATAAAATGTTAGCATTTTCCGAATATATCGGAACACGTGTTCATGCAATTGCATTTGCCCTGTTTATACATCCAAAACATGACGAAATGCGAAAATATAATGTTTTTTATTTACTAATATTGCTGATTTATCAAAATCTTGTTAAAAAAGGGATTGCCAGCCGTTTCATAATCCAATTTTAGTACGTTCCGAATATGTCGGAACACGTGTTAATACAAATGCGTTTGCCCTGTTGATTTATAATGACGAAATGCGAAAATATAATGATTTTTATGAACACGTGTTCCGACGTCAAGTTAGTACATTCCCTTTAAACTAATATTACTGATTAATTAAAATCTTGTTAGAAACGGTTTTGCGAGCCTATTCCTAGTCAAAATTTAGTACATTCCGAATATATCGGAATACGTGTTCAATGTGATGATTTTTATTATGCGATAATACATTACTTTTTCACTAAAAGTTGAACATGAAACCTATCAATTCATTCGTTTAGGGCCTGCAGTCCCGTTTTCAACAGGATTACGAATAATTTGAAGAGGTTTTTAATAAATTAGCAATATTTAATCAGGTAGTTTTTTTCCGTGTAAACGAAAAGGATACTGTATGAAGTAAACTTAAGACAAAGAGAGAACAAAACATACAAAAAATAAATGATAATTAACGTTAGTATTTTAAAAAATAATTAATATTATTACGATTATTACACACTACGAGTGTAAAATTATAATGTTATAATTAATAAAAAAAAAAATAAAAAAACGATACACAATGGAATGACAAACGTAATCATTTTCGGTTTAAAAAAAACGGTAACAAAATAAAATGTTTTTCAAATTATTTAATTTAGATAGTAATGTAGTGTAGGGGGTTATTTAAGAGATGACTTTTAGAATTTAATAACTTCAAATCCATTTTTTTCTTTTTGGAATTTAGTACACTTATTTATTGTACCATTAAAAACGAGTATAATTGAAACAATTAATTAATAGATAAATTTAAAACTTTAATTTTACGCCCCTGGGCAGGTTTCTAAAAACCTAAAATACCTTAGTGTTGCCGTAGTAATGAAAATTGTTAGTTTTTAAAATGTTTGCATTTCAATAAATTTTAAAAATAATTTGCTGAACTATAAATTATGAACTTTAGTTATTTGGTAAAATCTCTTCTTCCCTACTGTCATTTATCACTTTTAAAAACTCATTAAAAATATTTTTTTATGAACATAAAATGTACATTTTATTAAATGTAAACTAAATGAAAACTACACGTTTATTTGCGCTACTGACCATTTCGATTTACATGTGCGTTAAGTGTTTTCAGAATATTTGCCAGCGAAATAAGCGATGTGAATGTAACTTCGACTACCGTCTATCACCACCAGCGTCCAGAAGCTCAAGTGCCCCCTAGCGCCCCCCTAGCGCCCCCCTAGCGCCCACCTATCGTCTCCCCATCACCCGAGCGACCCCTAACACCCAACACCTCAGCGTTTCAGATGCCAACGCCTGAAAATGAAAGCTCTTACAAGGTAGGTACTCTTATATTATCCTCTATATCTATTACTTTACACATGCAAGTCTTTTTTAACTTTCTCTATGGTGTGTGATTATGGGTTGTCTATGTCTGTGTACTCCATAGAAATCTGACATGGTTTTTAATTACGTGGCGCTTAGCGGAAAGAGAGTGGAGTTTCTTTTAAGATTGCGATATTTTTTCTTTTTGATCTGTAATCTTTCACAACACTCATTTATTAATGATTTTTTACATGTGCTTTGTTTTCTACTGCATCTTTAATATGTATGTTATTTTAACAGGAACTGTTTAATGATAATAAATTGTTATTCTACAAATATTTTTCCAAAGTGTTTTAGATTTTTGAATATCTTTCCATAAAATTTTAGGTCTGATCTGAGCCACGTAGATACTATTGTATTGAATGTTTTAATATGATTATTGATTCCTTTACTGAATATGTGATTCTTTAACAGGTTTAGTATGGAGGCACAGTGCGTAACATAGTTAAGGCGGCACAAGACTGACAGCGGGAGCTTGCTCGAGGCTCACACTTTAATTAATTCCGACGAAATCGTAACGAAAGATATTTTTATTTAAGAT
This sequence comes from Hesperophylax consimilis, assembly GCF_061612785.1. Lineage (NCBI taxonomy): Eukaryota > Metazoa > Arthropoda > Insecta > Trichoptera > Limnephilidae > Hesperophylax > Hesperophylax consimilis. The sequence goes on from NC_142849.1 coordinate 30,234,046, forward strand.
TAATGAAAACAGTACCTTACAATTAAAATATTTTAGTTAAAACAGTTTTAAAAAAAATTATAAAACGTTTTTCGTCTATAAAATTAGCGGTAAGCACCCGATTTTATTTTTCTAGACGATGAATTAGTAACTTCTCAAGGGATTCCTCTAAAAACATCTGCTATTTTAGTAATAACTATCATCAGAAATAATTGTAATAAATCCTACGGAAAGATCACTTTTCTACGCCTGCTAGGGAAAATTCAACCGTAGGTCCGTCCATTACGCCGGGCCGCTTCCAAATATCTTTTTTACACGACTTCATCACCTACGTAGTTAAGATTCCCACTTTATTTTAGAGACTTGCTAGAATGATTTCAACCGTGGGTCTGTCCAAGACATTTGTGTGTATGGCTTCTATACTTAGGTCGTTAAGTTTTCGACTTAAGACGAGAAACTGATCAAGTTAATTCTACTTAGAAAATATTGTAGTTTATGCAATTTTATAGTAAAAGTGATATACTTAATTTTATGATTCGGCGATTTCCATCAATCGATTTAACGGATTATTAGGAAACATAAAAATGATATAAGTTTCTAAGAGAATATTTATATTATACACCAATCAGGTATTTGACTAAAATCGATTATTAAGAAAATGGGGAAAAACGGAAAAAAAATGTTTGACAGTTTTTTCTTTAATTTCAAAGTTTTGTTTTCTATTAGAAAACCAAAAAGTCGTATACTGAAGCAAGCTTCAGTGCAATATGTTCGTAACCTAGCAAGAATAAAGTGTTGGAAATTTATGGTTAAAATCGGAAAGATTTATCACATTCAGAGATACTATCTTTTGGATCGTACGTCGTCTAGACGCCTGTGGAATGTTACTCAGAATGGATCTAGCTAAAGCAAGTATTCCTTTCAAGTGATATTTTAATGTACAAATTTATAATAGATTTGAGGCCAAATTAGCCAACCAAACTGAATAATTTAAAAACAAAACCGGCTAAAGTTCGCTGGTGCTTGGGATCGTTGTGGCCAGGCCTCTCGCCACGCTCATTCTTGCAGAGACTGCCCCGTGATAGTGGGTTAAACTACCCTCGATACGTGGCTTTTATATTTTTATGTTTGGATCATACTCACACCTGTAAACAGTGTTTGCATTATTTATTATTTGACTTTAGATGCCAAAACATTAGGCGAACACATCTCTGATGTGTCCTTATTTTGAGTTACTATGAATGTAAGTATGCATATATTTCGTACTAACAATAATGCATGCAGGGATATTGAAGGGTATAGAATCGTTTTAAAAATAAATGAGTCCTGAAGTGTGCGGCTAAGGAGGTTAAACCACCAGTTTCCTCACAAAGCCTTTGGGAAAGGATGGGTCCACTCCAATGTGTAAATGTATCTTTTACGGGTGCGAGCTATTTTATTTATTTTTACTTTAAATTATGAAATAAAGGCAAAGACAGTGTTTCATTTTTAATTATTTTTGAGATATTTAAGATCAGGGTTGCGCAATTTTAATAGAAACGGGTGCAAATACCTTTTGTAGAGAAATTAACGACATAAATAGTAGGTAAAACAAAATTTAAAAACCCTTAACCGATGCGCAATGCGATGTTTGTTACTAAAACATATTGTGAGATTAATTATTGTTTTGTAAAGAACGAATTACCCACTTTTGTAACGAAACCTCATACGGAGAAAAATAGGTTATATATAAATACGGAGAAAGATAGGTTATTTTTTTATTATTGGTAATTTCGGTTAAAAGCTGGATTGCAGGCCTTACGAATGAATCAAAAAGGTTTCCTGATATCACTATGGTGGACCACGAGTTCATGGAAATCCGAATAAAATACATTTCGTCATAATATATTATCAAGACAAATCGCATTGAATCAGCACAATATGCATTTTCATCGCCTTGCATTTGCCTTTATAATTCAAAATATTCGGATTTTAATGAACACATGTTCCGACATCATGTTAATATATTCGTAATTTACTTAAAGTTTATCAGGAAACTTGTTAATTCATTCGTAAGCCTGAAATCCCGTTTTTAACAGGAATTTTCAATAATTGAAAGAGATTCTTAATAAATTACATTTTTCTCCATGCACAATTGAAAAAACTTACATCATTAAAACAATCCACACAGAATACGCCCATACATTATTTTATAACGTTTCAGTCTGGATACAAACAAAAGAAAAGATTTATTTCATAATTTAATAACACCAAATCGAATAAAACACGATTATGGTATGGCACAAGAGTCCCAACTGCTCCCAACCGTCTGGAGCCAGTAGACTATGGCATCCCCAATTGGGGTATGTTGTGAGGTTGAAGGTAGTGGGGAGGGAAAGTAAATGGGAAGGAGAAAGGTGAGGAGGTACCTGGCTATTTAGATCTGGTCACCAAACACGGCTAAAGCCATTTAAAGCAACGTTTCAATTCTGAATGGTGGTCTTACACCAGGGTGATACTGAGAGTATCTTACACTCTGGAACGTGCCGCAAATATACTATAACATAGTATAAAAATTATTATAATTACGTATTTCCTGTTTTTGTATTTACTACAGTACTTTATACTATTCTTTTATTTAATGATACAATCAATTCACAACAATACTAGGTATCTTAAAAATACGTGCTACACACCAAGAAGGTATAACTCCGATCGAAAATTTGAACCGAAATATTGTGACGTCATATGATTGCCTAACTATATCCACCAATGAAAAACTCTGAAAATCTATGGAATAAACTTTCAGAGTTTTTCATTGGTGTACAGTGCAATAAGTAGGCTTCGAATGAGATTTTTATTGTCTATATATTGGCATATCTGTGGTTTTTTAGGACCAATTTGTTTTATACAAAAACCCCTAAATTATTGATCTAGTGAGTGGTATATTTATGTTAAACACATCGGCACAAGTTTCGTGAACACCTCCACAGTCAGGTGTTCACAAAACACTAAAATATATAAATTATTTACGGTAATATTATTATCCTTACTTATTTAACACTTCATTATGTTATGCCCATTCCTATATATCTATTTAATTAAATATTATCAATCATCAAAGACAATGTTAGCAACTCTCAAACGAAAATTTGAAACAGAAAAATTATAAAATTATTCACCTGCAGCTAGAATTGATCATCTCATCCTTGCCGGGGCTTTGCTCTACCACTAAGCTAATCCGACACTATCCCCTTCTTCTTCTTCATTCTTCCAATACTAAATGCAACGTCATTAATTTAGTTAGAGAAGAATCTTGCAATCATACATCAATATAGTAGCCAATAAAAATAAGCGTTAAGAAAATGAAGATTATGTTGGTGGTTCTTAGTCGAAGTATAATACATTTGAAAATGACCGAAGGAAATAAGGTCCAATTAGCTCAGTGGTAAGGCTGAGATTTCAAGGGTTCAATTCCTAAATGCGACGGAATCTTTTCCCGATTTTTCTAATTCAAATTTGTGTTTGAGAGTCGCCAATATTGTCTTATTAAATATTACAATTTGAGTTTATTTATTACGCTATTTAAAAAGGAAGAAATATTGTTTATTGAATTTATATGATTGCACTCATTAAACAGTTAAATGAAAAATTTAAAAACTTTAAAATTTGTTTGGCACAACCCTGAATCATATTATCGCTGGATCATTTTCTCTAGAAGAACCTTTTATCTGATTATCACTGCATCATTTTCTCTTTAAAGAAATCCTGCAATGGATTCTAGCTTAAGTGTGCCCTTATTTGTGAAAAAGATTGTTCAGTTTCCGCTTTCTCCTTTCAGATTGAATTCCGGTCGTGTGAATGACACTACCCACGGTTTCATCCGTTCAATAATAAAATAGTAATTGTCCTTGCATAGGTACCTATATTTTCACAATGTAAAACATTAACCAGTCCATAGACAATGGCTGCAGAGCTGTTAAAACGTGCTCCCTATCCAAAGAAAACTAGAAAGCATAACATAATGAAAATAAATCACTTTGTATTCACCACTATTTAAGCAACATAAACGATATGTTTCGAAACCAATGGTTTCTTCGTCGGGATAAACGTAAATTGAAAATATAAAAATTAGAACACAAAAAAATAAGTTCTTCTAAATATGGCAATTAGAATAATACTTATTTGAATTTAATTTACATTTAATCAGTTTGTACATAAGTATTTATAGTAAAATAAAACCAATTATGGATTTCCTCCTTGTGACTTTAACTGAGACAGCATAATATGGAAAAGGTTATTTAAATTTGTGAGAAAGGAATATGAATTAAAAAAATTATACAAAACAAAATATATAAAACGAAAAATTTACAAAACAATACATTTATAGCCATGGAGAGAGGTTGTAGATATAAATCAAACCATAATAAAGATATAAACAATAGAGACATAAACATTATTCACAAACCATCAGAGATATATTATTTTATGGACGTCTTGTATTTGGTAAGTTTGCAACTGAAAATATCAACATTTGATAATACGCTATTGTAATTATCGCATAGTCTGTTCAGGCAAGAATTCTGCTTAGAGTTCGTTTTGCTTTGATCAACCCTGAACAGGGCACAAGAGCGTGTTGAACGCGCAGGTACATTGAATAGAATCTTGTTTTATGAACCTATTGCATCCAATCCTAGGAAACACTTCCTTGCAAATAGAGTAGTGGATGCATGGAACAAGCTTCCACAACATGTCATCAATTCTACTAGTATAAATCAATTTAAAGCTTGATTGGATTCTTATTTGGACAGGAGAACTGGTTAACTTATTTTGAAACTTAAAACAACTCAATTACCGTTAAATTATTGTGGAATCAAATACGATTGCATCAGCAGAATGCTGCCTGCTCATTGCATTATTATATTTAAAATAGATTTTCAAGAGTAACGACAATGTTAAAGGAATTAAATTGGCGAATAGTAAAACAGATGCTGACCTTGAAGGTGATGATATTTATTCATAAAATAATGAATAACATAAAGACATTCATAAGCCATTACATAAACAGTTTACTATACAAAAGAATGCAATATTATAATGCGCTACTGAAGACTATTAAGTCTGCACCAATTTGGCAGATGCAAGCTGGATTGTAGAAGCCATATTAATCAAATGAAAATTTAACAATGTATGTATATAGGATATAATATATTAGACATTTTTAAACTTATAAATAATGTGTTAAGGAAAGTACTTATTTTAACTAGCTATTACTGAAATTATTTTATTAATTATTGAAGACAATATTAGCGATTTCTAAACGAAAATCTGAAACAGCAAAATCAGAAAAGGATACGGTCACATCTAGGACAATAAATATTCATTCTAGACTTGCATAAAAAGTCAATAGATGTCGCACATTAAAAAACAATAATAATAAAATAGGTTTATCTAAAAAGACGCTGTCTAGATTGCACTTAGTTCGGGTTGAATCTTGCGATCATACATAAAGATAGTTGACAGTAAAAATGTGCGGTGAAAAAATGAAGACAATGTTGGTAGTTCTTATTCGAAGTATGATACAGTTAAAAGTGACCGAGGGGGATAGGGTCCCATTAGCTCAGTGGTAGAGCGGTGTCCCGGCAAGACAAGGGTCCTGGGTTCGAGTCCTAGATGTGACCGTATCCTTTTCTAATTTTTCTGTTTCAGATTTTCGTTTAGAAATCTCTAATATTGTCTTCAATAATTAAAATATTACAATTTGAGGTTTTACTCAATAAAGTTATTCCGAAAAATAAATATACATTATTTTTCATTAATAATAACCAATTAATCACTATTTGTCTATTATTATATTTGTTAATTACTTATATGTCTATTATTATATTTATTAATTACCTATCTCTCTATTATTACTTTTATTGATTACTTATTTTTTCTATTATTATATTTACTAACTTTCATTATACATTTATCCTGATGAAGAAACCATTGGAAACGAAACATGTCTATTATGTTGATTAAATAATGGTGTTTACCTACACAGAGTGATGTATTTTCACTAAATTAAAATGACGCCCAAAATGAATTTGCGATTATTGAAGAAATTTAACATAATTTATTTTTTATTTTTTGGAAGAAATTTATTGAGTAAACCCTCAAATTGCAATATTTAATTATTGAAGACTATATTGGCGATTTCTAAACTAAACTCTGAAATAGAAAAATCAGAAAAGACATCCTTTTCTGATTATTCTGTTCAATAATGTTATAATTTTTTTATACGAAAATGTTCTTTATTATCTAATTAAGGGCATGCAATTAGCAATTTATTAGTTAAAAAAATATCACTGGGTGATGTATCAGTTGATTATTGAACACTAACAGGCAAAAACGTGAAAATTGTATTGTGTCTAATGAGACCAAAATAAGCTTTTATGTCTATATCGGCAAAGCAATCTTAAGTGAAGTGCATAACGTCATTAATGTTTAAATGAAACATACATGAATAATATAATATGTGGCTCACAAAGGGGATTAAAACTATTTTTCATTCCAGATCACAATAAGGCCGGATGGAATAAAATAATTTTATGGGCTTTGAATGAAGAGCCAAAAATTTCATCTTTATTTTGTTCAATTTTGAACTTGCGATCTCGTGGCCCACGGCCAAGGTTATATTACAGAGTTTGTCTACAAAAGCTTGTTACACAAATACACCATAAAGAGTAAGAAAAGTGTCTCTAGCGGGGTGCATTTCTTTTTATGCAAGTCTAATGTTTCCGATATTGTTGAAATTTTGCACACTTTACCTTCAAAATAACAGAGAGATGACTTTATACAAGAGATTTCTAAAAACTACCCTAATCTCTCTATCCCACCCAAAGCAAAGCGTCGATACCTTATTATGAAATTTTGCACACTTTACGTTCAAAAGAAGAGGAAAATTATAAATTATTATAAGCAATAATTAGTCGCCTGAAATATCAATACAAATTTAAAAAAGTGTGATAGTCAAAATAAAATGTACTGCATCATCTAAATATTTATTAAATAGTAAAAAATTCTCCCGAGTAAATGCCGCCGAATAAATGCCGCCGATTTTTACACCGGAGATATTTTCAATTTGTATTGATATTTCTTTTAATAATTGGTTATCCTTATTTATTGCTTTTAATAATTTGTTTTCCTTTGTGCAATGCATAAAACCTTGTCTTATAAACATTAGTCTGTCTTTTAAAAATAATGATTTCGATAAATACGGTTTACAGTATGTAACTAGAGCTGGATCTGAGCCAAACGGTGCTAATAGACATTTCATTTTACAGTAAATATTTTCTCACATTTGCACGTTTCTTTGCAAAAAAGATCGATAGGTATATACTCGCAAACATAATTATGGAACCTTATGAAACGGTGCATGAGTATAATTAAATAGCTTGATTGGTGTGAGTTATATTTTCTCACGCTCTGCGGCTCAGCGTCTTTTTACGGGCATATTAAAATTATTGCATTTAGGCTTTGGGTGAGCAAACACCTAGGTAGTGATCACAGTAGCACCTTTTACACTTGCACTCCAATTGCGCCCGCATAGTGCCAGCCTTGCATGTAACGTGTTAGATGCAAAGCCTGTACCGGAAATTAATTTCGAAGTCAACGTCATGTTATGTCGGGAAAAAATAAAAAAAATAAAAATACCGAAGCTGTTCAAGTTAGTCTGGAGCTAGTATTTGCACTTCGTAGTGAGAGCTGTTATGCCGTATCCAACCAGAAGGTATTATTACCTAGTAGCGTGTATTATCATACCGTAGCGGTAGGTATTATTACTACGTAGGGGATTGTCGACTTGCGCAAACTCATCCACGTAACGTGTAAAGGGTAGAATTACATGGTATATTCGACGCGACAGGCGTCTGCTTTACATCGGGAACCTTCACAGGGTGGTTTCACGACTGGGCGCATATCGCTAGTACAATACGCTGGTGATTTATTCAGCCCTGCCAGACCGTATTAGCGGAAGTAAAATAATATATAATACGTATTTAGACACGGTGTTTATAAGATACCTATATATTTTGGTACAAGATGTAAAAATACTAAAGAATTTATTGAACCTATTTAAAAATTGGTAAAAAATACAATATTAACTACTTTCAAACAAAACATGTTAAACAGAAAAGACAGTAAAATATTCTGTTACATCTAGGAATTTAACCCGGGACCTCTTCTTGGTGCAAAATGCTCTGACCACTGAGCTAATTCGACCATATCAACTCAAGTCATTTCGAACTGTATTATACTTCGACTGAGAGTTACCATCATTATCTTAACGCTTTTTTCTATTGGCAGCTATATTTAAGATTCTACCAGAACTAAATTTAATCTAGATAGTGTCTTATATAAATACATCCATTTTTATTTTAATGTGCGACATCTATCGACTTTTTAGTGTTATTTAGTCTAGGTTTGAAATTTTTTCGTTTGAGAATCGTTAATATTGTTAGTTTTAAATCATTTAGTTATTCGAAAATTTACAAAATTTAAACTATTTCTAGCGATGCATTAACATCATTATTTTATAAATATTTTTTCTACAAATTGAGACTGCTGCATACTTCTCGCTGATCCGTTTTTATTGTAACGTCCGAAATTAAAATATTATCGAATTCACCATGTACATTTGATGGGAACTCACTGAACACCTTGCAAATTTAGAAATAATAAATTCACAACAAGAAGAGTGTACACGTGAAGAAGAATTATTTTGATAGTCGGGAGTTTTACAAATACTTACGTAAGTAGCTTACTTCATTCATGACTTACGCGACAGAACATTTATAATATTTGCTCGTGCATACATGATTTCCTGCAATTTCTGAACTTTTATATTTTGTACCTTAACTCAAGACTCTGTTTGCGGAAGTATTTTTTAATAGTACCCTTATTTACGTAATTTACATTACAAGGGGTTGAAAATAGTTTACAAATGGCTGAAGCGTATTATTCCCGCAGAGTTATTGGCAATTGTAAATTTGTGCCGTAAAATCATTACACCTAGCCCTGCATGAAATCGATTATGTCACTGCATGAGGGTGATAACAATTGATTGTTGATCGTTTTCATGATGAATGAATATCAAATTGATTTTCGATTTCGACTACCTATAAATAGTATAGAACAAAGTCGCTATACGCGTCTGTCTGTTTATGCGCTTAGTTCATCTAAACTACCCAACGGATTTTGATAGGGTTTTCACTGTCATTTAGAGAATTTCTTCCGGAAGTTTTGTATTTATAATACATGCATATTATATTTATAGAAAGTAGAGAAAATTCAATCGAAGCCGGGTACACGTCAGCTATCGTAGATAAAATTAAAAATGACGTTTATGGAAAGGGCGTTCCTTTTGTTGCAATTAGTTGTTATAATAGAGTGATTAATTCACTCCTTTTTTATGGCATTATTCATAGAATAAATAATGCATTAATATAATCCATCAACTTCACCAGTCAGTTGCTAGATTTGCAACATGTCTCCATCATGCCATAAGCAACAACTTCCGCTTACTGTGATATTTTCAAATATTGCCAGGATATTCATAACCCGGGAATGGGTCTTTCTTTAACAAAAATATATTATTTCAGGAATAACTGCTTCTTTAACTTTTTTGAAGGTTATACTCGTCAAATTAATATATCATTGAAGAAGAAGATAATACTAACAAATCTAAACGAAACAGAAAACAAGTCCAACAGAATTCAGGTCTAAACTAAAAACTTACCCTTTTAAGCTGTTAAATTAAATATACCATTCCTAAGAGAAAGTTCAGTTATATTCAATTTTCCAATTATGTCCTAAATCCTGTATCTAAATTTCGCTAATAGACAATTAGATAATGTTAATTAAGTGTTAATCTCAAGTGACCTACCAGGTAAGTGTTGTACTGTATATTATCTCCATAAATAGTTAAGTAATAACATAGATCACTGTAGAAATATATTATTAGTTTGTACAGTGACCTTGAGGTGATTTTGCACAAAAACGGCGCTATACAAGTCATCCAATTTTATGTCCGGGTTAAATCTTCCTCATAGGAAAAACTAAACCCTTCCACACACTTTTCCACAAATGATCATCTAGTCAATCAACATTATGCAAGTGCATTATATAAGCAAAATAAATACAAAGCAATACAAGAACAACACGTCAACTCACCAGAGATCAAATGGGAAAATAATTCACCGACTCCAGATATTTTCATATCAGAGGGTTAGGCTCGGTAGAACTTCTAACTGGACCTATACATCCTACTGATCCAACCTAAATCGGTAAGTTGTAATTTTAATTTACACCCATCAAAATGGTTTTTTTAACCATCTTTATTTAAAATTATTTCTTTACAGTTATTATCATTAAATACCATTATTATTAGTCGGGGACGCCCTAGGAAGACACGGCAAGATCAAGTGAATCAGATGCATGTATCGGGCCATGCCAAGAGCCAGAATAATAGAAGGGTATGAAGACGATTTATGAATATGAATGAGACTAGGAGTGTGTGCCAAGACCGAGTTATTTGGCGGTTCATCCTATCCGCCAACAATCGATAAAAACACAAAAATTAAAATCGTGTAAGAAATCATTATTTAGTGGCCCATATTTTGTAATTAAAACACAAATAAATAATGTCGCACATATATGTAATAGATATTTTTTGTACCTTTGGATTAAAAATATAATTTTTCATTTTGGTTGGGTATTTTGGACACAAATGCAAATTTAAGTTTTGTATAAAAAGAGCCACGCAGCCATAATTATACTATTTTGAAACCTTTACAAACTATGAATGGAGTTTCAGCAAGTGAATTTTTACGAGTGTATCGTTAATTAGGAGCCGACGAATATATAAGGTATCAAGAAAGGAAGATACGCCCGCCCGGCTGTAACTTGCAAAATATAAAAGTTTTAAGTATCCACGTTTTAAGTTGTCATAAAACAATCGGTAATATCGTACAGATTAACGCATCGCCGAACTTTATTGATTTTCATTGTTTTGTCAACACTTTTCCTATCAAATCACACAAATATAAATAAGGCCGGTCTATCTAAATTTAATTGCATAGGTGTATTAAAATTTAATCGCATTTATACACTGTTTTAAATTTCCTTCAAGGAGTTTAACCTCTTATTTTTTTAATCATTTTATTGGGCTTAATATAACTGAAATGTTATGAATTCAATGTGTTTAATTGTGTTTGAACAAACAGTTATTAAGGTAACTTGGAGTCGCAGACGTTGTATGCGAATCAGTTTGTGGTTTTATTGTCGACTGTAACCACTATTTCCCACAACTATTGGGGTAGCTGTGGTTAACAGTTAGAATCGGAAAAGAATTCTGACCTACCCTTGGTCTTTTCGATTGATGTTATGACCGACAATGTTAATCCGTAATAGATTCGAATTAGAAGAGACACGTTCACTGCACCGATTGTCTTAAAAGACTGTTACATTACTATTGTACAACAATTTACGAATAAATTGTTGTAATTTCACTAAATGTGGGTAAACCATACTGTCAGACAGGGACATATAATTGGGTGGAGGAATGCAAGAACGTACAATAACGTGAAATGCTCTTTTTAGGTTAGCTGCAAGAAATGAGATGCACCCTATAAGCTATATACCTTATATAACCTTTGTAATAACGTTTATCATAGAATCCCATCAATTATTTGTAAATCCGATCGCATTTACGTACAGTTTTCCATCCGTTTCCATCTATTTGTCCATCGGTTCCCCGATTTCACCGCTGATTGAAGTGGATATTATGCAGTCAGGCCATAGTGCGTCTCATGCAAGTGAATTAGACAATCGTCACCACCATCGCCGCCCAGCCGTGAGGTTCTGTACCTCCCACCACCCATCTACCCACCCTTACGGGCTCCCCCACCCCCTGCAGATTAGAAACGTGGCAAGTGGGCCCATCTCACACCCCCTCCCTCTGGAGACCTTATGTTGATGCTAATCATAATGTTTTGAAATAGAAATGGATGGGCACAAGCCAGTTATTTGCAATCATTAGACGTTTGTTAAAATAGATAATATTGTATATGAAATGAATTTAGAAAGAGTAACGGAAATGCGAGATCTTGGCATAATAATGGATGAGAAAATTGATTTAATGGCTCACATTCAACAAATTGTTAATAAAGGTATGAAAATAAAAGTATTAATTAAAAAAAACATTGAATCGTTATAAATCATTAAACTGTTGCGTATATCCTTAGTAAGACAAATACAACCAAATACGCCAAATACTCCATTACTTGTAGAAGGGCAACCAATGTAGATAATTCTGTTCGTAATGTAGAAAGAATCCAATAAAAGTCTATGCTTTTTAAATTTTAAACTTAACATCACTTTAGAGCACATAAATTACCTGTCGTTAAAAATTCCAGCTTTAAAAATAAACGACCTAACCTGTTTGTTAAAATTGTTAATCTCTAAATTCGATGGTTGTGAACACCTAAATTTATTAAATCTACACCTACCTATATGAGCAACTAGATAAACATAAACATTTTGTATATAAAGTTCCAACTGTAGTTTGCAATCCTCCAATGCAATGTTTACATTGTCTGCTAATAAATATCATTTAAATTATTGGATGTATTTGATAATAATTTATTCTTGGCCACACTACAAACTTTTGTGAATGTGCGAACTATTTCTACCTTTACTATTGTTGACAGCAATTTTAAACGTTTTTCATAAAATAAATAAATGATCGGTGGTAAATAATGGTTCACAGGTAAATAGCTAAGTGATCCCAGCTGGGCGTCGTGGCTTTTAATTCCTGCCATTATTGCAAAAACAACCATTCCCACTTATACTGGTTCCCACTTATAACTACGACGTTATAGTTCTAGTTGAAACATGGCTTGTAGCAAGTATAAATACGGCTGAATTCATAGATTCGCGTTACACGGTGTTCCGACGTGATAGGGACCGTACACTCACTGGTAAAATGGACGGAGGCGGTGTGTTGGTAGCAGTGCGCAAGGAGCTTGCATCTTCCCGGCTCGATGACTGGGAAAATGGTCAAATCGAACAAATCTTCATTTCTATTTCGGTAAGGTCTTTCAATCTCATCATATGTGCAGTATACATACCTCCTGCCTCACAACCTACGGTCTATGATACGTTCTCCGAAAACCTGGAATCTGTATATTCATCACAACCAAATAATACTTTTTGTGTACTAGGAGATATGAATCTACCAACTCTGACTTGGTCATTTTCCGAAGACAACAGTCAAGGTCTCGCCTCCTCAAATACGGCTGCATCGAAAACTTTGCTTCAAGCAATGTCATTGATGGACTTACTCCAATATAACTGTATACCAAACCATAATGAAAAATACTTAGACCTCGTATTCTACAGTCGCGAAACAAATGTTAAACGTAGCAACAACCCTCTCCTCTCAGAGGATAGACACCACCCAGCCCTTGAATTTGATATATCCTTCGTAATTCAACCAAAAATCAAAAACAAAATACAGCGTAGGCGCAATTTCAGGAAAGCTAATTATGCTCAGATTAATGAGGACATTAATTGTATTGATTGGTTATCTGAAATCGCAAATTTACCAGCCGAAAAAGCAGTAGATCGATTCTATTTAAAAAGAAACAGTGTAATTGATAAGCTTATTCCAGTATTGGCACGACGAAATGACAAATTCCCCATATGGTTTACTCCAGAACTTATTAGGTTATCAAGGAAAAAAGATAAAGTCTGGCTCAAATGGAAGACATATAAAGGTCTTTCTGACTATCGTGAATTTTCCTTCTTACGTGCTACATACAAAAAATTGACTTATGAAACCCGAAGGTTATTTTTTGACAACATCGAAAGTTCATTGCAAAATAATATCAAAAGCTTTTGGTCATACATATCCTCATTAAAATCGTCTGATGGATACCCTGCTGCAATGTCCTTCGAAGGGCGCAAATCTAACGATGCCCAGGAAATTTGTGATATGTTCTCTGAATTCTTTAAGTCAACATTTGAACCTTTCTCTATCAATGACCCAATTATTAACATTGACCAACTCGAGGAAGTTCAGGACTCTGGACTTGCGCACATTCACACAATTAAACTAACGGAAAAAGAAGTGCAATCGAGTTTAAAATCGATAGACATAAACAAGGGTGCGGGTCACGATGGAATACCGGCGTTTTTCCTTAGATCTGCTGCGTCGTCACTGTGTGTGCCGCTTACCATAATATTTAATAAATGCCTGAGTGATGGGGTTTTCCCTGATAGGTGGAAGTTGGCCTATATTATACCGGTCCACAAGGGTGACTCGCGTCAAAGAGTGGAAAACTATAGGCCAATATCCATTCTCTCGGCGATCCCTAAACTATTGGAAAGACTTGTCCATGACAATATATATCCCCAGCTTTGCCTTTTACAAACACGGGTTTGTAAAAGGCAAATCTACCACGAGTAATTTACTTATTTACTCAAATTTCTTATTTACTAGCATGGAGGCCACCAGGTAGATGCAATATATTGCGATTTCAAAAAAGCTTTCGACAAGGTTGACCACCTTATTCTTATTAAAAAAATTATGTACAACGGAATTAGAGGAAATTTATTACGTTGGTTTATCTCATATTTAACAAAAAGACAACAAGCCGTATCATTACGAGGACAGACTTCTACATGGGAACCAGTTACTTCTGGCGTGCCACAGGGGTCAATCCTGGGTCCGCTGTTGTTTATTCTTTTTATTAACACTGTTACTAAATGTTTCATGCATTGTTTATATCTTTTGTACGCTGACGACATAAAAATATTTGCCATTGTTCGAAATTTAAACGATTGTCTTCTCATACAAAGCGACTTAGTAAGGTTCGAAACGTTTTGCAATGAAAACAAAATTTACCTAAGTTACAATAAATGTAAACAAATAAGTTTTACTAAAAATCACAACGCTATCAAACACAATTATTGTATTGGTAATTATTTACTCGAGCGCGTTTACTGTATAAGAGATCTAGGCGTACTTTTTGATTCCAAACTCCACTTCGATGCGCACATAGATAATATTGTGAATAAAGCTTACAGCATGCTAGGATTTGTCATCAGAAACAGCCGTGAATTTCGAAAACCTGAAACATATCTTCTTCTTTACCACACTCTGGTCCGTTCTCAACTTGAATACTGCACCTCCATATGGAATCCACTTTACGATATCTATAAAGAAAATATTGAAAATATTCAAAAGAAATTTCTGCGATGCCTCAATTACAGAATGAGCGCACCCAAACGTGGGTACATAAATATGCTCTCGAGTTATAACGTCTCCACTCTATCTAACCGGCGAACATACCTTGATCTCATGACTCTGTATAAAATCTGTAACAACGTTATTGACTGTCCCGACTTACTGAAATTGATAAACTTCAAAGTACCACCCAGATTAACAAGGCTTAACGACTTATTCCACATTAGCAGGACGCGTACAAATGCTGGTGTCAGGGATCCAATCAGAAGAATGTGCGAATCACTTAATCAGAATCAAAACCTCAAGGACTCTGACTTATTTTTTGATACACGCACTACTTTTAGTAGAAAAATGAAGACTGTTTTCCTACAAAGTTCAAAGTAAACAACTTAGACATACTTCGTTTAAATATATTTATATATTTTTTACTTTCTGTTTAACATTGTTTATCTATTTATATATATATTTTTTTTTGTTTTACCCTCTAAATTTTTTCAAAAATAATTTGTAAATTCTTAAAAGGATATTGCGCATTTCTTTCATATCTCTATTTGTAAAATAATATTATTATGTATATATTTTTCCCCTATTTATAAGTGAAAATATTTGTAAATGTTTTCTGCTGTTTAAGTTAATTCGTGAGAAATAGTTTGGATGCAGGTGAATTCTCTAGTTGATGTTTCATATATATTTTTGTCAATTGATATCTGTATCTGTTTTTTCTCCTAAATAAAAAAAAAATAAAAAAAATAAAAAAAATAAAAAAAAAAATAAAAAAAGTATAGTGGGAATGGTGGAAGTATAATGTCAGGTTGCATATCTAGAAAGGAAACATATTTTATTATTACATTCTTCTGTTTTTCGAGTTTTCTGCATTCCTTGGACGTTGGTTTCTCTTGTCCAGAGCTTTGCCAATTCTTGGGGCACTCACCCGAAATCTTTAATTTCTATCTCGCAAGGAACCATGGTGCAATGCTGGGAAACCATGCTGTAAATACAGCATGATAAGGAAGAGATCTTCCTTTTGTGCTTTCTACCCATTATAAAATATGTTTTGTAATAGGTATATTATGAAAACCAAACTTTCGCCCCACTGGTATTAACGCCTTTGTATTATGTTATTGTGACAGCGTGCATAAAACATTCATCTTCAAATAATGAGGATTTTTTCAATACAAGATGAAGAATCCAACAGAAAAAAAACTTTGAACGACATCATTCATCTTTTTTGCACGCTCTAAAACCCCCCTATCACCGCCCACTAAACCACCATGTTTACGTGTCACTTCGGAGGCTATGCACGTACACTCCCTCGCACCGCCACAGCAGAAACCCCCATACGGCCTTCCAACCCCCCCTGCGTAGCCAACTCTCCAATGCAACTAATCAAATGCCACAACACGAGATCGGCGCATATTTCTAGTAGAAGTACTATTATTGTTATTGGAACAGGTAAGATGAATAATTTAAAAAACGATCACGTAAAAGATCCGGGCAATCAAAGAGCAAAATAACACGCTTCTGATTAAATTGAAATTACTATTTTTATTTATTAATATTAAGTTAGCTCAAAGCGTCGTTTGTTTTTATAATTTCAGGATCAGATACATATTAAAATGAAAATTTTTTGGCGAACATAATGTATTTTTAATTTAAACATTAAATCAGAAAATTCTATGTAGACATACTTTCTTAATTCCTTTTAAAATCAAATCGTATTTTTTACCTCAGTAATTTCGTTCGTGATTTTGTTGTAAAGTTGGACAACCTGATCCATAAGAGATTTCTGTGTGCTTAACTTCTTTCTTGTTGGCAATCTAATTTGCTTTTCATTTATCGTCCCGTGTCTGCGTATCTCGTAAGTGTAAATTATTTTTCTTTTCAGTTCCGTAGACACCATCCTTATGTTAATTTTATGTTTAAAAATAAATTCATTCAAATTTTACTCATATTATCATATCATATTCTAGGTTACTTTTGTGGAAAAGTCATCCTTCTTACGGGCACAAATGTAAGACTTGGGTTCGAACTTTGAAAACGGTTTTCTCGGGAAAATGGTGCTGAAACGAGTGAAATTTCGGAATCGTACTTAGGACGGGTTGTTTCGGACAAATTGAATAAGTCATCTAATTTCAACGTTCATTTTCGGGTTTGTGAAAGTCCTATTCAAGTTCTGTTATTATATCATTGTGGGCTAGTTGCTTGACAAAACTGAAATAAAAAGAGAACTTGAAAAAATCTTTCACTGAACTTGAAAATGAACGTTGAAATTTGATGAATTGTTCAAATTCTCCGAAACAAGAATTGCGTTTTGAAGTGGATTCAATATCAAAATCGTGGTTATGTGGCATTTGTGAAAAAATCATCAATCTTACGGGCAAAAATGTAAGACTTGTGTTGCAATTTATAAAGGCGTGAAGCCAAAAGGAGTGAAATCACGGATTCGTCCTAAGAATTGAGTTCTGAAGTGGATTCAATATATTAGGCTTATTTTTAAGCAACAGACAAATATCGCTTTGCGGTAAGTCTAAAGGATAAGTGAGATCCTTGAGACGCCATCGAGGATATCCACAAATACTGAAAGTGAGTGAGGTGATATTTTTAGTTTCATTTATATTTTAAATTACTCGTTGTTTGGTTCGTTTTGGGGAAAGAAAGGAGTGTATCTGGGTCTTGAAGGGACTCATGTTGTAGAAGTACCCATATTATTAGCGAAAAAAGAAAGTTAATTTATTTTGCTTTGTTGTTCCAATCGAATACGCACTATCGCAATTCGAATACCAATACCAATGTGTCAAAGTTGCTACAATTATGGGTATTGATCCAATTTTTTTCATGTTATTTCACGAAGGTAACTGCTTTAATGGAGGACTGAACGAAGTTGGCGTTAACAAAAAAATGTCCAAAGAAGCGAAGCTAGCAGTCCACAATGGAGTGCTGGTACCTACCCTGATGTACGGAAGTGCGGCATGGAACTGGCAGAGAAAGGTAGACTAAAGTAAGACAGATGAAAGTAGACTGAATGTTGTAGAAATGAGATCCCTGAGGCACATGTGTGGAAAAACCATGTATGATCGTGTAAGAAATGTGGAAATCTGCAAAGAGTGCAAGTCTGATGTAAGTTTGATGTAAAAGATCAAGAAAGGGACGCTTAGATGGTTTGCCCGAGGAAGAAATGGCACGACTAAGTGAATCAGATACTTGAGTCGGGCCATGTCAAGAGCCAGAATGATAGAAGAGTATGTATGAGACGATGTATGAATGTGAATGAGGCAAGGAGTGTGTGCCAAGATCGAGTTGTTTGGCGGTCCATCCTCTCTGCCTACTCCTGTGGGGAAACGGCGTGATGGTTAGTTAGTTTGTTATTTCACGAACCTTAAAAAAGGCCGATAGCGTAGATTAACATTTGAGCTACATTTTTGTATCAGATTTATATGAAGCTACAATGTTTCAATTGTTGCATTTTTATTTTTTTATTCAACTCCAAACAGGAGGTCCTGAGGAAAATAATTTCCCTTAGGGCCTATGTCTAGGTGTGTGTGAAGGTGGTGGGAGGGGAAACGGGATGGAGAAGAGATAACGATTTGATAATATCAGAAAAATTGGTATTGCTAATTTATTAAGAATCTCTTCAAATTATTGGTAGTCCGATTAAAAATGGAATTGCATGTAATCAATGAATCGACAGGTTACCTGATAAACTTTTAATAAATTACGAATATATTTTCACGAACCGTGTTTGTTAAAATCCGAGTATTTTTGTATTTCGTCATGATATGATGTCGGAACACGTGTTCCGACATCGAGATAATATTTTCGTACTTAACTAAAAGTTTATTAGGAAATCTGTTAATTCATTGGTTTTTAACCGGATTACCAATAATTTGAAGAGATTCTGAATTAATTAGCAATACTCATTTTTTTCCGTGTGCCGAGGACAATAATGAGATTTTCCGCAGGGAAAAGCGCTATCACGATGTGAAAATTCGAACAGATTCAATATTTTTATGGTTTTCCGTGTTGTTTCAGCACTTTTGACGGTATTTACCGAAAGCCGCAACCTCACCCCTACCTCCAGAAACCAGATTGCTTATCTCATGGGAATATTCAACAAGTTCCCCATACTGAATAGTTCGATTAACATTTATTACATTGGTAGATAAATAAAGACAGACTGAAAGCATTTACACGAATGCTACAAATTGTGTAAAACAAGACATCTAAAGCAGTGCTGAATTTATTTTTTACGTTAAATTATTATTTTAAAATATATCTATTGTTTCTGTTCTTAAAAATTTCGTAATGACAACGTTGGTTTAATCAATACAATACCTTGATTTAATAGGATACAATTATTTACAAAATCTCAGAGTTAGACACATCATAACGAAATAGAGTAAAGTCGATTTAGACGGAATCATAGGCTGGGTAGGATCCTATAAAAACAATCTAAACTCTCTAAAAGTTTCACAAAGAATCATCATAAAAGTAATACTAAAAAAATTCTGCCTTATCAACATAATCACTTTTTAATTGTTTTCCAATAGCAAATGTCAATGACGTATTTAAGCAATCTTCCATTTTAAAAATTTGCAAAGAATTCCAAGAATTTGACAAACTAATGAGAAATGGAAATCAATTTATCACACCTAATTTTAAAACAACACTAATGCAAAACCATTATATTTACCAAGCCATAAAAAATACAATAATCTCCCTTCCGAACTACGCTGTATTGTCAGCCAATCAGAACAAATAGATGAAATTAAAAAAAAAAAAAAATTTAAAATTAAATCGAAAAATCATAATTCTATACAAAAAGATTATTATAACATAAAACTTATGTAAGAATCGTGGCTCCCTTATCAGGCACAAGAACTCCTCTTTTCTGATAAGGTATACATAACCAATGATGATCTAAAATGTAATATTGTTTAATTTTTATGTAGAAATATTCCTTATATTATCCTTAGAGACACGCTGACAAAATCTCACATATAATACAGCTGCTATTTTAGAATTAAATATTGATATGAGGATTTTCTCCCATATTTTCAGTAAAAGCCAACAGTTAATTTAAATGTACTCCTAAAGAACTTTGATTTCATCATGGTTAAATATTTGTATATGACACTCAAAAACAAACTCATTATTTAATCTGGTTCGTATCAGACCGAAGATGCTTATAAAAGCAAGAGATATATATATATATATATCTCGAATGAAAATAAAGTAAACAACCCGCTTGTGTGAATACAACTACAACGTAACCGCCTTAGATTTTATTAGACATCCCATTCATTGCAACAGCTGGTTCATTACTTGGTCATTATGTGCTTAAAACATTGAAAATACTAACACTGGGTGAGCCCTGTGATATGTGAGATGCTGTCAACAATGAGGACTCAAAATCTCTGATAAGAATATTGGTTACATACCTGTATTTTTTTTATTCTATATTTTTTCCCGTAATTCGGTACACCAAATCGGTATCCTTCAGGCGTAACATTTTGTTTTTGAATAACACAGTAAGTTGTAGCTCAAATTTTAATATTTAATTACTGGAGACCATATAAGTGATTCCCAAACGAAAATTTGAAACAGAATAATCAAAGAAAATTTGGTCGCGTTGATTCCTATATGCGACTGAATGTCTGGTTTATTTGCATCATATTTTCGCTTGAGAGTCGCATTGTCTTGATTGAATCAGTTATATTTGATAATAAAGATATCACATAATTCATAGGATGTTAATTTTTTCATAGAATGTTCATATATAATCTGCTAAATAGTCCCGAATTGTTATCTGTCATTGGTTTAAATGTACCAATGAGGTGTACCAGGTGTACTACGCTTTTTTATATGGAAGCCAACAACACTAATGCAGCAAATAAATCATCGATCTCTGGCGCATCACAACATATACCTACTACAAAAAATTTCTTCACTGATTGCTTCGAAATTTTGACACAACGTTGAGTTCGAATACGCGTATTTTTTTTATATACCTATATTACATAGATGTCACCTGTGATAGTTAAAAATGTGCTTTTTTAAAACAGCGCCATCTCTTGGACATACAACCAACACGCAATATTGCTTCTCTTCTCAGACTGGGCCACAGCAACGCATGGCGTGGTACAGTTAGTAAATAATAAATTAAAAGTTTTATGTGAAAACTGACCTAACATTAATATTATTAAACAAATTATTGAAGTGAAACTTCTTTACGCGCGTTATGCATTTTCGAGGACCGGAGTAAAACCGACTCATGACCGTCACGAAAAACCGTGATCATTTCGCTATAGGAGCCTTCGCGGTTTAGAGGCAGAGCGCCCGACTGTCGTCGTGAAGAACCGAGGTTCGATCCCCGCTTTAACTATTTTTTTTTTTCTTTTTGTGATTTTTTTAATACGAAGAAAAGTGATAAAATGCTCTCGTTCTGCGACTTTTAGATATTTTGACTATATGATATTTTGGTCGAAATATAGCTTACAAATCGAGCCGGTAGAGTCGCTCGGTATTTTGATTAATTATTTTTATTTTGAACCATTAAAATTACCAATCAAGGCCGATAACGCGATTAATTAAGTTTTTTTAGTAAAAAACACAGCCGTAAGTGAGTTTTTCAAAATTTAGAAATTTTTTTCAAATTCAGACTCCATACGGGTATGAGACTGTTAAAAAACGTTAGATATTTTCCAAAACGGACAAATATACGGAAATATTTTGAAAAACGACAGATATGACTTCAAACTGCCGATATATCTTTAATTCGACCCTATATAAAGCGTTAACGAGACGTTATGTTATATTATTCATTTACCGTGTTTGAAAAAAAATAATTTGCGCGGGACAAGTCGATTGAGGAGTACACTTTGTACATGCGGTTCTCGTTGCGCGAGATACCTCTCCTCGCGATCTAGAGGCAGAGCGTTCGACACTCGTTATGCAGGACCCGGGTTCGAATCCTATATTTTTATAACTTTTAATTTTTTTTATCACATGCTACTTATAAATATGTCAATATTAGGAATCTAGTTAAACGTTCATTTGTTAACAACACGCCTATAAATAAATTTATGCTTTTTAAAACTATAATGTACAGCATTCTGAATAATAATAATATGAAATGAAAAGAGAGAGAGAAGAATACTAAAAGTTTCACTTCCGTCGTGCGTAGGCTTGCCACACACTGTTTTTTTTTATGTATGCTTTAGAGAAATGCATAAAACTGCAGGGTGGCACATGGGGGTATGTATATTCCTGGAGCTCATATCATAAAGCTTTAGATGAGTCGAGGGGTTTCTGTCTATTCTATATCAATGGATGGATTTAAAATTGCAAGGAGGAAGCATCATTACTTGCGTATTGTGTATTGCGACAGAGAGGACGATGCCTGGCGGCTTGTTAGTAAACAAAATAGTTTAAAGTATTATTGCTCCCTGAAATAGCATGAAAAGTTATTTAGCCAACTGAAATATTTACCACCCGATGAGCGATATTGTGAAGCGGTCTACGGAAGGGTCTGATGTATGACTTTCTGGCTAAGCGGACCTTGAAGAGGCTTGCATTACATGCCCGAAAAAAGTCGATTGTAATAACTGTAATGACTTTATAATATATAACTCTTTTCCAAAAAAAATCTATAACTTTTATTCAACTTCAACTTCAAACGAATATTTCTTAACATATCTTGGAAACATAACGTTTTTGAGACAATATAATAGCGAGGGTTTGTTCAAAGCTCACATTTTAATTAACTCCGACGAATTCTTAAGTAAAATACATTTTTTAAACCAAAAGTAATTTATATTTAAGATTAATAATAGCAATACCTTAGAATTAAAATATTTTTAAACTAGAAAATTAAATGTCGAGATATTCATTTAGAAACATCTGTGATTTTAGTTGTTCGTTTATCGGCAAAAATTTAAATAATCCCTAACTAATAACTTTCTAGGCCAGTTAGGGAAAATTCGACCGTAGGTCCGTCCAATACACCGGGCGGCGCGTCATATATTTTTGTAGACGCTTTCTTCACTTACGTCGTTAGGATCCCGACTTCATTTTACGTATTCTGTCGCCTACTACTTTCTACAATAACTTAACATTTCCAAACAATCGTTCCCGTGTTAAATTACTTCCACCGGCGACTGCCACACTTGGTTGTTATGATAATAAATGTTGCTTCATTAACACTTTAACTAACTCTATTTTAATTGTAACAAGTGACTGAATTGGGAAAACAACTTGATGGTAACACAAAGGTAGTTAATTACCCTTTCTATGGAATTTATGTTCCATGGAACTCCATATTGATAAATTGTAATGATGAAATTATTAGCAAATTAAAGCAAAATTTCAAAATATTGCATGAAAACCTGGTCTACTGAAAATTAGTTAATTAGTTAAAGAATAATGAAGTATTTTCAATTGATAATTACGTTCGTTACCTTATTTTACAAATTATTGAAGAAGTAATAATCTTAAAGGTAGCAATAATGTTACCTTTAAACCTTAGTAATGTAAGCTTTAAACCCAGTAAACTTTATGATAAAACCTATGTATGTAAAAGTAACGTAAATATTTTCAAGTGTTGTGTAAAATGGCTAACAATTCAATGGAATATTTATTTCTAATATTGACATGTCAGTCTATAAAGGATGGTCTAGCCAGGCTGCTCAAATCTAGTCCACGATTCTTTTAAACTATGTTTTGCGGATTTTGGGTAAAAAATCATTTGGAATTATGTTAAAGACAAAACAGCAAAACAGTATCCATGCAGAAACACTGTAAATATCCGTTCACAATTGATATTGTTAGCACGAATTCGAGTCATTTTACGAGATGTTTTTTTTAAATGAAAAGTTTACCGGTATATGTCCTCTTTCATTTTTAATAAGCCACATGTATCTTAGGTTCTATTAATTAGAATCTATCCGTTATCAATGTCCCTCCAAACAGATGTGTACCCATTTTTAAGGCTCATTAAACGTAAAAATTAAAATCACAACACTCAAACTATTCACATAACACTCGAAGTACTAAGCTCAAAGCATTACGTTACTCAAAGTCAATCTGTATACCACAAAGCCTGGGACTAAAGCCTATAGCTCGGGGCTCTAATCAGAGCCTCGCAGCCCTACATACTGTAGTTACACCCTCCGCCCTTACTCGTTTGCGATAAGGTATAAAAGCTTTTTTCTGAGAGTTTTCCCGTGGATATTTCTGTGGCTCTTGTAAGGGGTGATATATATTGCACGAACTCTACAATGGTCTCACAGACTACGTGATTCAAGCATTGAAAAATGACGTAGTGTTATGGTTTCCGTAAAGCCTACATCATAAATAAACCACCCCCATACACTAATGACATGACTAGCTTATAGAACCCAAAGCTTGTTCACTTGTAACAATAATTGTTTTAAAATTTTAAGCCTTAGAAAAAGTTTGCCTCTCTGCCGTGTATATTTTATTTTTTCAAGGTTATAAATTAAAACACACTGTAAGAAAACGGTCCTTTTTAGAGTTTTATTTAAGAAAACAGAGAAACATAACAAACGCCATCAAAAATTAAAACCAGGAAATCGGGAGAAAATTCGCCGCGGAATAGAGTGTAAATTTATATAAATCATAATAATTTGTCTAAGAAGAGAAGTTTTATTTTTTAATGATGGCTAAACATTTTCCTTACTTCATCTCTTTCACAATGTTTAACCCAGTGCACAAATTATTTTTTTTGAAATCATTGTTCATTACGTGCAACACTTAAAAAGAGCTCATTTTTTCTAAAGTTCAAACAATTAATAACAAGTTTACTATGTTGTTGTTCAGTTGTATATTGGGAGAATGCACAAATTTGCATTTAATGAATTTTCCACCATTAATTCTCCAGAAATCCGCAAATGCACTTGCAACCCTTTCGCCAGCTGAACAGACCCCTTTAACCCTTTACTGGCAAAATTTGCGATGAAAGTGGTGATTGACTTTTTGACAGTCGTATACGAGTTATTGACTTGTATTTAAGTGTTATTTGACAGTTCAAAATCAATATGATTCCAAAATGAAAATAGTCCAAATCATAAATATTCCCTCACTTCAGGATTTTTGTATGAAACAAATTGGTCCTAAAAAAGCATAGATATGCCAATATATAGACATTAAAATTCTCATTCGGAGCCTACTTATTATACTATAGACCAATGAAAAACTCTGAAAGTTTAATCCATAGACTTTCAGAGTTTTTCATTGGTAGATATAGTTAGGCAATAATATGACGTGACAATCTTTCGATTCCAATTTTCGATCGTAGTTATACCCCCCCTGGTCCGAATCCTTCTACTGTTTTCAAAACAACCGCACTTTAATTTGCACTATTTTCTGACTGACGTTCCAAATTTCAAATAGTTTTCCTAAAGGTGTTGGTTAGGGAGAAGTAGGAACTGGATAAAGAAATTTTTTGTAGGAATCAAGCATATTCTAATTTCAAGATCAAACACACATAGGCAAAAGCTTTTTCCGTGTGCCCCCGTGTGAATCGCGGTGTGCGCAATAAATTTGATTTGGTTAGTTTGTGTTATTTCACAATTTATTGATTAAAAATAATATAAAGTATATTTGAGTCACGTTCCAGAGTGGCTAACACGGCTAAGTACTTAGCCGTGTTTGGTGACCAGATTTGAATAGCCAGGTACTCCCCTGCCTTCCACTCCCCGTCTACTTCAACTCCTCACTACCTTCGCCCTCACAACATACCCATATTGGGGATGCCATAGTCCCACTGGCTCCAAACGGTTGGGAGCATTTAGGACTCACTAAAAAAAAGTTATAGCATTGGCACCAACCTAAAAAAATCATTAACGATTTATCGTGGTTCGGCTTTCACAGGGTTAGGTTGACTGAAATTTCATCCCCTATTTCTGAAGTGGGGAGGAGTATCTCACCACCCCCTTCGTGTATATTTATGCATTCACGCTTCCCACCACTTTATTCAAATGAGCTGCGGTGTCGTCAGAAATAAGAACAGCACCACGATTGCAGCGCGTGTACAGTGTACTGGTTGAATTGAAAGAATCCACGTGGGGGATGGACTTAAAATGGCCTTGTGTACCTAATCAGAAAATAATGCTTTTAGTCTTAATATTCAATACCGCATTGAACACTTTTTTTCAATTAGATGCAAACATTCCCGAGTTACGAATAACCTGACAATATTAATTGGAAACCTCCTTCTGCCACCACAGTAAGCGGAAAATATTGCTTGCGTCGTAATGGAGGACTTAGGCAGCCGAGCAATTAAACTCACGACCCGATTCCAACTTAGCCAATTTAAACAATAATACACTTACAATGAATGTAACCAAAACTAAATACATTGAATTTAGTATTAATCCTTCCTTAAGAACCCCAGAAAATCAAATTAAAATATGTGCTTGCAACCTGACAAATACGATAACACGTGATTGCCCTTATTTAGAACAGGTTCCTAAAATTAAATACTTAGGTATTATATTTGACAGCAATTTGAAGTGGAAACAAAATATAACCACTACAGCAAACTAACTTAGGAAATTCATTTACTTTTTTAGACAAACTCGCAACTTTCTCAACCTAAGCCAGCTCAAAACAATCTACTATGCACTTTGTCAATCTTTAATAGAGTATGGTATTATAGCATGGGGAGGAGCAAACGCTGCCGCCATTGATCCAATATCTAAAGCTCAGAAACTTATAATAAAAATTATCCTCAAACTACCAATCACAAGCAGCTCGGATGAAATCTTTAGGAAAATCTGTGTTATGGATATTAGGCAACTTTATGCCAAAAACATACTAGCATACCTCTTCAAACACAAAACTACTTTTGAATATGTTCAAACTGCTCGTGATACTAGAACCAAAGGACATAATCTTTTACAAATCCCTTTCGCTAAAACAACTTTTGGCCAGAGAAATTTTAGATATTTTTCAACAAGGCTATATAATGCTCTCCCACTAGCCATTAGACTGAACGAATTTTTTTCGAAATATAAAACAGACATCAAATCTTGGATCATCAGCCAAGACAGATCCAAGATCAAAAATTTTATAAAAATTCCCTCATAAGTATGCACTAGATGCTGATTAACCAATTTATCATTTATTATTTATTATTTTTTATCATTTTCATTTTGTCATTTAATGTTATAAAATATTATATGTATCATGTATCAAATAATATGTAAACATTAATTTATGTACTCAATACGTCTGTCTCGACACAGGTTTATCCTAGTGAGACAGACATCGAAAAAAACCTGTAAAAAAAAATTATATTGTTAATAAAAAATAAAAATAAATAAAAAGCCACTGACCGGGCAATACATTAAAATTACTTGTTCTTAACCAAGACTTGGTTAATTTGACTCATCCGAATCCATGTTGATTAATAGAAAAAGGGTAAGAAAAAGGTAGCCTATTAAACCCCCGCATTCCAAATTTCTACCGATTTATAACACTTTAAGTTTTTAAAATTATACACGTTGTTAAGTTAATATCTATACAATAGTCGAAACGGTAATTACATGAAATTCCCTCGATAGAAAAAATCCCAATGTATGATCCAAAAATTATTAAAAACACATTTTGTTCTGTTATTTAACGAGTTATAGGTACGAAAAAATCATAATTATTTAAACGCGACTTAGGTATTTGTAGAGATTTTATTTTGTCGTGTTTTATTAAATACTTTTTGGGCATCGGCGTCGCTGGGGGTTATCCTTAGGATATAGACATATACAATTTAAGACTTTTCTGTAGGTCTTTTAAAGATATACAATTCCGTAGTACATTATTTTGATGTATCTCATAAAGTTTAGCCAGCGTTAGCAATGTAGTGACAGAAAATATATTTTTACGACTTTATTATAAAACATCGACCTTTCTCTACTTTCTACAAATATAATATGCATGTTTACATACAAAACTTCCGGAAGAAATTCTCTAAATGACAGTGAAAACCCTATCAAAATCCGTTTAGTAGTTTAGAAGAACTAAGCGCACAAACAGACATATGCGGTTAGCCACTTTATCTTATACTATTTATTAATTTATTTATAAAAAAAATAGAACAATAAAATAAATCACAAGCCGCCCATCTCACTAGAGCATTCCTGTGTAAAGAATACGTATAAACTAATTATAGTATTAAAAATTTAAATAGCCTATAAAATTATTGTAGAAACAAGTGCACTTATTCAAACTAAAATTACAGCTGGGCAGTGCGTTGTGGTAACATAGGGTGACCATACCAACAATGACGAGAGGGATAGTATGAATAATTATTAACTTTTGTTTTTTAATAACAATCAGCAAATTAAAATAGGTAAATTCTTAAAGGTAAATAATAAAAATAACCATATGAAAATAACTAAAAAAAAAGATAATAATAAGAAAATACTAATAATTTATTTATTAATCAACACCCTTTTTAGGGGCTTTTACAAATGAATATTAAGAAATGTACATTATTTATTGTGCATAACTGAATTGCTTCATTAACAACATTTTATCTTTGTTTAAAGATAAATTGAAAATTTCCACTGACTTGGTATAATTGTTTCCCTCCATTAGTATTCTGGGCAAAGAGGAATACATATGGCAGTTAGTCCCAGAATTTCTGCACTGAAATAAATCCTGACTTCTAGTTTTACGTTGTGGAATCCGTAAGCTTATCAACTCTAGCAATACCGGGCTATCAACTAAATCATTTAGAATTTTATATAGAAATACCAAGTGGGTGAAAATTCTTCTGTCTGACAATTTGAGCATAATTTTTTTTAATTTTATTTTATATTATAGAAACAAACAGTACATGATTTACAAAGAATTTTTTGGTGTGAGAATTGGATTTTGATTTCTAATCTTTATTTTTGGTGTAAATTTATCTTTATTTTAATGTTGTTTTTTGTTTAAATGTATAAATTCGTATATTTTAAAATGGGGGCCTCAGCACGGGTGAACAACCGAGTGAGGCCAGCGTTGCTGAATTGAAATGTGAAGAACTGTAGAGTAATGTATCAATAAAAAATAAAAAAATAAAAAAAGATGAAACAATGTACATGAATAAGATACTTCATGTTGGGTACCTATGATATGTTTCCTTGTAATGTCTGCTAAGTGGTATGTTTATTCCTTAATTACCAGATGACGTGTCTAGTATATACCTCGGTGTGTGTGTGACGTGTGTGTGTGTAGGTGTCTGTATGTATGCGCATTTAACAGTTTAAATTATTGACATGAAGCCACGTTTGAATTTGGGCAGTGAATCCGAAAAAATGTCAATGTTAGAGTTAAGACAAATATTATTTAGAATATTAAGAGCTCGGTTAAGTGGCGATAATATTATATTCATATAATTTAACAAAGTGTTGTAGTTCATTATCAATCTTTAAAACAACTCAAATGCAAAACCATTATATTTACCAAGCCATAAAAAACTACAATAATCTCCCTTCCGAATTGCGCTGTATTACGAACCAACAAGAACAAATAAATAAAATCAAACTTTTTTTCCAAAAAAACTTATATTAAACAAAAATAAAAATATATATATAATAATATATATTATTATAATATATATTATTATATTATTATTATTATATCTCATTATGAATTATGAATCTAAGTAAGAATCGTGGCTCCCTTATCAGGCACAAGAGCTCCTCTTTTCTGATAAGGTATACATGACCATATATGAACCTTAATATTATATTTTGCAAAATATGTATGTAAATGTAACCCATATGATGTATATTAAAATAATAAAAAAAAAAAAAAAAAATTATAATTCCAGGAATACCCATTTTAAAATTTATAAAACATAAGAATTTGTTTTGTATTCTTTCAACAGACTGTACATATATGATAATAAGTTAAGTATTTAAATAATAGTATTCAACTCCAGGATAATATCGAATGTACGGTTTTCTCACTGATTTATGACATAAGCAAAATACAAAATTCACTATCTTTCTGGAACTTCAAAAAAACATGAAAGTTTCCCTTTGCGCTGAGAAGGGTGGAATTTTTAGGGTTACTTGACGCTCAGGGTCGAACTTTTGCATATATTTGGTAAATTTCATTGTCTGAGTTGAAAACTTTTTAATTTGATTTTATTCTTGGAGAATGCATTTCGAAATATTTTCTTCCTGCTACAGCGTATTCATGAATCGATAAATCTTAGTTAAGTGAAGTCCTGTTTCAACTTAACCGTTTGGCATTTAATTTGTCTGTAAATTTGTTTGTTGCGTTGCGTTTCCGGTTCAAGATAGTGGCCGTGTTGGATACTACCTTTTTACACCGCCAGAGTTCGCTTGAGCTATCAAATCAGGATAATCAATAATATGTTAGATCACCCCAAGTAGTTAGATACGTTTGGTGACTTAGCGGGATTGCTCGAGATCATGTGGTGAGGTTTGTCTAAGTCTTGGCGGCAGATGCTACTTATTGTGACTAGCGGAAAAGGGACAGCAAGTTTTTATGGTATCCGTGATAAAATAATCTAAGAGCATTTAAAGCATGTCTTATTCAGTACGTTCGTAAGGGTGGAGATGTTCACATACACATATATACCTGTAGCAAATGAATTAATTCCTGTTTTATTTATTTTGATTTCGAATCGTTGTTAGCAGATTTATTTGAGTGTTTATGTATTACGATATCATAGCGTCCTGTAAATGATTAAATGGACAAAGTCGTGGTAACTCTTACGTAGTCTCACGTCTCGATTACTGCAACGGCATTTATGCCAGCCTTCCAAAATATCAAATTGACAAACTTCAATCAGTGTTTAATACAGCAGCACGGCTCATAACCGGGGTTTCAAAATATTCGCACATTTCAGAACACCTTCGTAACCTTCACTGGCTCAAGTGCCCTGAAAGAATCCAGTACAAACTGTGCTGGATGGTGTTTAAATCCATCAATGAAATGGCCCCACCCTACATCTCTGAACTATGCTGCCCGGAAAACACTGGTCTGAGGCAGTCAACTCTTAGATCAGCAACATCAGCAGCTGTAGGCAGACTGATAGAACCTATGCGAAAGCCAAATACTAAGTTTGGTGATCGCGCTTTCGGAGTATCTGGGCCGAAGGCTTGGAATAAACTCCCTCCGGAACTAAGATCCATAACAAGTCCAACAGAATTCACGTCTAAACTAAAAACTTACCTTTTTAAGCTATCGTACCCTTAAATTAAAAATACTAATCCTAAGAGAAAGTCCAGTTATATTCAATTTTTCAATTAAGTCCTAAATCCTGTATCTAAATTTCGCCAATAAACAATTAGATAATGTTAATTAAGTGTTAATCTCAAGTGACCTACCAGGTAAGTATTGTACATTTTCTCCATAAATAGTTAAGTAATAACATAGATCACTCTAGAAATGTATTATAAGTTTGTACAGCGCCCTTGAGGTGTTTTTGCACAAAAACGGCGCTATAGAAGTCATCCAAGTATTATTATTATGTTATTATTAAACGAGCACAGTATTCTAATTGCGTATGCGATCTGAGCCCACAGCCCCCGTTTGATTGAGCCGTCGTTCGATTGAACCGTCGTTTAATTTAGCCGTCGTTCAATTGAGCCGTCGTTCAATTGAGCCGTCGTTCAATTGAGTCGTCGTTCAATTGAGCCGTCGTTCAATTGATCCGTCGTTCAATTGTGTCGACTCTTTGAGCCGTACGAAAATATTGAGCTGATTCAGTAGCTCCCGCTCTTAACAAAATGAGTCATCACCCATCTCTAACCAGTAGGCACTAGTGAATAGCGATGTATCAACTGCAAATGTCTAATATCCCTAAAGTTCTACTGCATAAAGTTAAAATCCCCCACTGCATCCAGCGAATGTGCATACTTGTATAAGGTTCAAACGAATGCCAGAATAAATTCTTGCTCACTCATGTAGTCCCTAGGCAGGCCATTTATACAGCGAAAACTTTCGCCCGCCATCGCTAGAGCGAAGTGAAGAAGCAACTTGTAAAAAGTTGGTGAAGTAAACCTTATTAAATACCTTTGCCTTTTAATTTTCCGATCGAACGTAAAATATGATACGTTGAAATGTAGACATATTGCCAGTAGTAACTTTCAACAGATCTACGTTATTTGATAAGTTATACATATTCCCATACAGAACGCTAAATTGCACCAATATCCTGCTTCACTTTGATGCATTTGAGTGCAAGTGGTGCCGTAGTTCTTTGTTTGATTGATTCACTTTACTAAATTTCTTGCGTAGAACTTTAGAATGAATTTTGTTTTCGATGCCGTTTCGGATGTACAAGAGAATGAGTTCACTCAGTCAATTTATTAAATTTATTTCGTAAAGGTATTTGACTTGATTGACTTCTGGGGTGCTAGCACAGTAAAATCTTAATTACTCTATACTTCGCAATATCGAATCGATAGGCGTATTTACCGATGAGTTTATTCCGACTTCCCGAGCATGGTCGCGTTGATTGATATCCAGATCGATGTTGATAAAGTAATAAATCAGAATCAATATACACTGGCGCCTCTTTATATGAATTGACATTCCTAAACATCAGACAGCTACTTGAAAGTTAAAAATACTAATAAGTTGACAACGTCAAATTGAAATATTAACTTCAATATACATTGGCAGTCCGCGTGTACTTTTCGACACTAACAGGGAGTTAATTAATTCATGAGGTCATTATCCATAACTAACAATTTTCGTTCATCGAAGCTGGAACGGAATCAATTTTTCGCATCTTGGATAAATATATTAAGTCAATGGATCATGAATACGATTTCACCCAGTTCTAAGAGCTTAGTAAGTCCATTTCCATTTATTAATAAGCCAGTTATATTGCATATCGAACGAAATTATACAAAAAGTCGTACATATTGACAGCTTATCCGACATCTTTGTCACAGGTCACGCTAAACGTAGCGGTTTTTGTCAACCGACTGTCCGAATCATTTTCTGACCGCGCTCGCAAATATCGCTAACTGACTATAGATGACATATTTCATCAATATCGTAGTGGGATAGGGATTTATCGACATCCTTTTATACTTTTAAAGGGAACCATCGGAATCTTTGTTTATTATTAAGTTTATTAGGAAGCCTATCAATTCATTCGTTAAGGCCCTGCAAACCCGTTTTTAACCGGAATATGAATATATTAAAGAGATTTATCAGATTCAAACAAAAGCTTTAAGACAGGAGTTTTCCCGAGCACGTATAAGAAAACCATAATCTCTCCAATATTTAAGTCTGGTGGCCCGGAGGACATTTCTAATTATAGACCCATTTCACTCTTATCTAATATATCGAAAAATTTTGAAAAAATTGCTAAAAAAAGACTAACTGCATTCTTTAAAAAAAACTCGATTATAAATGAAAATCAATTCGGTTTCACAGAGGGAAAAAGTACCCAAGATGCCATTGCAAAAATTTCATCTAGTATTCAGAGTACCCTGGACAAATCAAATAAATGTATAGGAATTTTTATTGACTTAAAGAAAGCTTTTGACAGCATTTCCCATGAAAGACTTATATTAAAATTAAAAGAAAATGGCATTGACCACATAGCTATTAAATGGATAGAAAGCTACGTAACAGAGAGACCTCAAATTGTAAAATTAAACCAAACTTTTAGTACACCACTAACAAGTACATTTGGCATTCCTCAAGGCACGGTCCTCGGACCATTACTATTTTTAATGTATGTAAATGACATTTTCCAACAGAAAATCAAAGGTGAATTAATCTCTTATGCTGATGATACTGTTTTATTAATAAAAGGTCAAACATGGGAACTAGTTAACAAACTTGCAAATTAATGTATTAATATCTTAAAATCATGGTTTGATAATAACCTACTCACACTTAATGCTAAAAAAACAACATATGTATTATTTTCACTACAAAAAATACCTAAACACAAAGTAAATATCATAAATCCATGATGAAAATTGTGACAATGTCAACTGTAAACTACTTAATCCTATTTGTACTGTAATCAACTCTTCTTCTGAAATTAAATATCTTGGTGTGATCATCGATGAAAATCTGAAATGGAAAAGCCATATTAGGGAGTTAGTAAAGAGAATAAGGAAATGTATATATATATTTGTTAGGTTAAGAAATATTTTAAATGTGAAAATACTAAAAAATGTATATTATGCTCTTGTCCACTCCCTGCTTATTTACGGAATCATAGTTTGGGGAGGATCTTATAAAAACAACCTAAACTCAGTAAAAGTCTCGCAAAAAATTATTATAAAGGTAATACTTAAAAAAAACTCTACTTTCCCAACATAATTGCTTTTTAAATTGTTTCCAGTACCAAATATTGATGATATATTTAAGCAAACTTCCATTATAAAAATGTGTAAAGAAAAAAATAACACAGAATATCAAGAATTTTACAAACTCATGAGAAATGGAAATCAATTTATTACGCCAATCTTTAAAACAACTCAAATGCAAAACCATTATATTTACCAAGCCATAAAAAACTACAATAATCTCCCTTTCGAATTGCGCTGTATTACGAACCAACAAGAACAAATAAATAAAATCAAACTTTTTTTCCAAAAAAACTTATATTAAAAATATATATATATATATATATATTATTATATATTTTACACATAACATAATATTATAACATTGAATCTAAGTAAGAATCGTGGCTCCCTTATCAGGCACAAGAGCTCCTCTTTTCTGATAAGGTATACCAACCAATTATGAACCTTAATATTATATTTTGCAAAATATGTATGTATTAATGTAACCCATATGATGTATATTAAAATAAAAATAAAAAATAAATAAAAAATTCTTAATTAATAGTCAAGTCAGTGGGGGATAAAAAAGGGCTCCACCTTGCAAAAGGTTAGGTAGTAGCAATTTTCACATATGTTGTTAAGATTGGGACTCTAAAGAAAAAAAAAGTTTTCGACCTTGGGGGGGGGTCGAGATCGACCCGCCATCTTGGATCGAAGGTGCCAAAATTTGGTTTTTTCAAAATAATTATGAAGTGGTTGATTTTACAACCAAATTGTTGGAGACAAACTTAAAGACAACTAAATTACTTACATTTTTTTGACAAAGTTTTTTTTTGTAAGTCTAATAGGTAACGAGTTACAGCGGTTGAAAGAAGAAAATTTTGACAAAAAATTGTAAAACTCCAGTTTTCTTGATAAATTTTGTACGAACATATTACACAATATCATTTGAACGTATTTCTACGTTACAATATACTTATAAAGCATCATCCGTGTGCTCGATGACGTTGATTTGTTATATTGGGATCCTAGTCTACAGCTGACTTGCAACACTGATTGAGTCCTGGTTACAGGACGTTGCCTGGATGCTCGGTCACTTAGTAGCAGTCAACAGTAGCATCAAGGTCGGCGAAACAACTATTTCCATCAACCGGTAATTTTGTTCCAGAGAATGTGTATTGTGAAGAAATCCGACGAAGAATTGAAGGATTTCCTTAAATTCGAACTCGCCCCATTTCCTTTGTCGCTTTTCACTGGAGAAGGAATGCGCAAAGGTACGAAATCGTCATTTTATGGTGTTTTCGAACAACTTCCAGAAGGCGTGCAACTTGAAGGTAGCAAAATTAATGTTGTGGATGGAGGATATCTTTTACATAAAGTTGTTTGGAATCGGAATGATTATTTTGGGTCAATTTGCGAGAAGTACGTTCACTATGTAAGAAATCACTATGGATCACATGCAGTCATTGTTTTCGATGGATATCCGCTTACTGATGGTGAATAGAGTCCCAATCTTAACAACATATATCAAAATCGCTACTACCTAACCTTTTGCAAGGTAAAACTCCCCACTGACTGGACTATAATTAGCATTACTCATTTTTCTACGTGTACCTTAACTTTAGATTGAAGTATAGAAAAAATTAGGCAAAATTCGTTATTTACTTATGGTTATATTCGTAGTTTACTTATACTCCAAATGTATATTCTAACTAACTGACGGTCTAACCATCACGCCGTTTCCCCGCAGGGGTAGTCAGATAAGACCGACCGCCAAACAACTCGGTCTAGGCACATTGCCTAGATTAAATAGGTTACATATGTAACTCGAGTATCTGATTCACTTGATCGTGCCATGTCTTCCTCGGGCGTCCCCGACTTCTGCGACCCCGAATTATGCTACCTGTCTTCTGCTTTCTCTGCTTCTACTTCGACTTCTGCTTCTATTTCGTCCCTGTATTCTGCTACCCCGACTTCTGCTACCCGACTTCTGCTTCGTCTACTTCTACTTCAATGTCTGCTTCTACTTCCTTTCCGACTTATGCTACCCCAATTTTTGCTACCCGACTTCTGCTTCGTCTGCTTCTACTTCAAATTCTGCTTCTACTTCCTCCCCGACTTCTGCTACTCGACTTCTGCTACCAATGTATATGAAGAATTTCAGAATTCGCCCTAATATCTTAATGCCCCAAACAGTTATTCCGTATTCCGTTTGCTTCCCGCAGAGTTTTCTTCCTGTTACCATTGAACGGAAATGGTATTCCAGAAAAATAAAATGAACATTTGTACTGTATTTATGTTAATTACTGATATAAACATGAAATAATTGTAAAATAACTCCTACGCCAAGCTCAAGAGCTAGCACTCTTCATTGGAGTAGAAATTCAATAACATATGTTTTTCATTATTACCTATTATTACCTAATTTTATGTACAATGTAACAATGTTATAAGTTAAAAAAAAAAAATTTTTAGTAAGGTATTTTTAAGGTATTTTCGTACCCTTACTTTTTTCGTATCTCTTTTGGTAGGTGGTATCTATACTTATCTAACGTTACGTTTTCGAATTACCAAATTATTTCCAACGAGAATTTAATTCATTCTCGTTCTGTTTGTTCTGGAAAAGCTCATACAGTACACAGTAAGGTCGAAATGAAAGCATTCTCAGTGCATCAATCACACAGCAAGTGCAATTCATCCGAGGTAATTGAAAGAAACGCAGTTTCACGTACAGAGTAGCTATGTATAGGGAAAACGTTTTTTCCATGATAAATGCATTTTTTGTGCCAAGACATCCACCGTGAATTTACTAGTATCTCCTCGCACTTGCCTCGATTTTATGATATTTTGAACCTTATAAATGCTCCTATACATGCACAAATATTTTTATTCGCCTGAAAAGGTAATAATTTATCTTAATAATTGAAAATATGTTTTCATTTTCGGTGTTATATCATAATTTTTAATTTAAATTTATTTTTATTTTCGTTTGTCTACATTACATTATATTTTTTCATAATATTAGAGAGAATTTTTTTCTGAACGTATGCAGCTATTCTGGAGAAATTAAACAAGATATATTTTATGTATTTTTAATAAACATAACATCTGGCAAGATGTTACAATTTAGAAAAACTCAATTTTGCAAAAAACAAGTAAGTTATTACGAAAATAGTGACAGCTGGTGAAAGGCGGACGATTGGCATCTTATCTAAGCATTTTATGGGTTAAGATATTTAATTTCTAAGATAAAAATAGGAGCAGGATCTTATTTTCACAATCACGAAAAAAATTATAAGTCTTGGTCGTATGATAATGGAAAAAAAATAAACGTTAAAGCAAAAAAAAAAATCGACAGCCGAGCTGTTGCAGCAATCAAAAAAAGTTTCAATTGATGTTGCCATACCTGTAAAACCATCACTGAAGAGCGAATAAATTATTTTTTTCAGTTTGATAGTTTTCAAATATTAAGTCTGAAAATTTTCAAAACCCACGAAAAATATGTATGTAATATATCTTTAAAAATAAAATAATTAGAAATCTTTATTACATACCGAACATCAAAGATTATAACAGTATGCAAGTAAACTATAACCTAACACGTCATGATTAGTTTCTTAGAACAGGTGCTGCCCAGATAGAAACTAATATTGACTGGGTCATAATGTATTCGCATTCACACCTGTATAGCAGCTTGTCGTCGAAGCAAATTGTATCATATTATTGTAAATCCATTGTGAATATTTATCAAATATATATGCCCAAATTATTTGCCTTAATTCTGTAACTTAATATTTTCTGTATAAAATGAATAATAATAGTAGTAAAACTAAAACTACTTTAAGGCAAAGAAATTTGCAGTATAAATGTATAATAATAGTACTAAAACTAATTGCAGTATTTCTCCATAAAACTATTTAATATCCTCCCTTTTGCAATAAAAAACCATAAAAAATAACCGCCTTCAAAAGAAGTATTAAGACATGGATTATGGACACGGGAAGGACGAATATAAATAAAATGTTGCAATCTAATAAAGGTTAACCTTATGTTATGTTTTTCCACAATATATTTTTCTTGTATAATGTTATGTTTTTCTTCTATATGTTTTCCCACTATATATTTTTCTTGTATAATGTTATGATATTCGACTATTTCTTTTCTTTTATAATGTTATGTTTTTCTTCTATATGTTTTTCCACTATGTGTTTTTTTTGTAAATGTTATGTTTTTCTTTTACAAGTTTTTCCACTACCTATTTTTATTGTATAATGTTATGTTTTTACACTATTAATTTTTCTTTTATTATGCTATGTTTTTCTTCTGTATGTTTTTCCACTGTAAATTTTTCTTGTAAATGTTATGTTTTTCTTTTACAAGTTTTTCCACCATAAATATTTCTTGTATAATGTTATGTTTTTCTTCTATTATTTCGAATTAACCTCTTGTTATATTTTGAAAACTATTCGTTTTCATTATAAGTACGTATATGGAAATAATATAAATATACCATCTGTACAGGCTTCACCACAGTTTGATAATGCCTTTAGAGGGCGAAACAGCTGTTAGGCGAAATAATAACTACACAGCAGAACATGTTTATAAATTTAATAAACATTTTATTGAATAAATAAAAGAAGAATCGAAAATTAAAATAGAGTTCCATATCTTAAACTTGATAACAATAAATAAAATGAATGTTCGAAAAGCCGATGACGTCTGAGGAAGACGTGAGTCAAATTGTGGTAAAATGAGGCGTACGAGATGGACAAAGAAAGACTAATAAGTTAACTTCATAACCCCGAGCAACGCCGGTTACATGTCAGCTAGACTAATAAGTTTACTTCATAACCCCGAGCAACGCCGGTTACATGTCAGCTAGACTTATAAGTTTACTTCATAACCCCGAGCAACGCCGGGTACACGTCAGCTAGACTAATAAGTTTACTTCATAACCCCGAGCAACGCTGGTTACATGTCAGCTAGACTAATAAGTTTACTTCATAACCCCGAGCAACGCCGGTTACACGTCAGCTAGACTAATAAGTTTACTTCATAACCCCGAGCAACGCTGGTTACATGTCAGCTAGACTAATAAGTTTACTTCATAACCCCGAGCAACGCCGGTTACATGTCAGCTAGACTTATAAGTTTACTTCATAACCCCGAGCAACGCCGGGTACACGTCAGCTAGACTAATAAGTTTACTTCATAACCCCGAGCAACGCTGGTTACATGTCAGCTAGACTAATAAGTTTACTTCATAACCCCGAGCAACGCCGGTTACACGTCAGCTAGACTAATAAGTTTACTTCATAACCCCGAGCAACGCTGGTTACATGTCAGCTAGACTAATAAGTTTACTTCATAACCCCGAGCAACGCCGGTTACACGTCAGCTAGACTTATAAGTTTACTTCATAACCCCGAGCAACGCCGGGTACACGTCAGCTAGACTAATAAGTTTACTTCATAACCCCGAGCAACGCTGGTTACATGTCAGCTAGACTAATAAGTTTACTTCATAACCCCGAGCAACGCCGGTTACACGTCAGCTAGACTAATATGTTTACTTCATAACCCCGAGCAACGCCGGTTACACGTCAGGTATACTAATATGTTTACTTCATAACCCCGAGCAACGCTGGTTACATGTCAGCTAGACTAATAAGTTTACTTCATAACCCCGAGCAACGCCGGTTACACGTCAGCTAGACTAATATGTTTACTTCATAACCCCGAGCAACGCCGGTTACACGTCAGGTATACTAATAAGTTTACTTCATAACCCCGAGCAACGCTGGTTACATGTCAGCTAGACTAATAAGTTTACTTCATAACCCCGAGCAACGCTGGTTACATGTCAGCTAGACTAATAAGTTTACTTCATAACCCCAAGCAACGCTGGTTACATGTCAGGTATACTAATAAGTTTACTTCATAACCCCGAGCAACGCTGGGGTGTACCCAGCGTTGCTTCAGCTAGACTAATATGTTTACTTCATAACCCCGAGCAACGCCGGTTACACGTCAGCTAGACTAATAAGTTTACTTCATAACCCCGAGCAACGCCGGTTACACGTCAGCTAGACTTATAAGTTTACTTCATAACCCCGAGCAACGCCGGGTACACGTCAGCTAGACTAATAAGTTTACTTCATAACCCCGAGCAACGCTGGTTACATGTCAGCTAGACTAATAAGTTTACTTCATAACCCCGAGCAACGCCGGTTACACGTCAGCTAGACTAATATGTTTACTTCATAACCCCGAGCAACGCCGGTTACACGTCAGGTATACTAATATGTTTACTTCATAACCCCGAGCAACGCTGGTTACATGTCAGCTAGACTAATAAGTTTACTTCATAACCCCGAGCAACGCCGGTTACACGTCAGCTAGACTAATATGTTTACTTCATAACCCCGAGCAACGCCGGTTACACGTCAGGTATACTAATAAGTTTACTTCATAACCCCGAGCAACGCTGGTTACATGTCAGCTAGACTAATAAGTTTACTTCATAACCCCGAGCAACGCTGGTTACATGTCAGCTAGACTAATAAGTTTACTTCATAACCCCAAGCAACGCTGGTTACATGTCAGGTATACTAATAAGTTTACTTCATAACCCCGAGCAACGCTGGGGTGTACCCAGCGTTGCTTCAGCTAGACTAATATGTTTACTTCATAACCCCGAGCAACGCCGGTTACACGTCAGCTAGACTAATAAGTTTACTTCATAACCCCGAGCAACGCCGGTTACACGTCAGCTAGACTTATAAGTTTACTTCATAACCCCGAGCAACGCCGGGTACACGTCAGCTAGACTAATAAGTTTACTTCATAACCCCGAGCAACGCCGGTTACACGTCAGCTAGACTTATAAGTTTACTTCATAACCCCGAGCAACGCCGGGTACACGTCAGCTAGACTAATAAGTTTACTTCATAACCCCGAGCAACGCTGGTTACATGTCAGCTAGACTAATAAGTTTACTTCATAACCCCGAGCAACGCCGGTTACACGTCAGCTAGACTAATATGTTTACTTCATAACCCCGAGCAACGCCGGTTACACGTCAGGTATACTAATAAGTTTACTTCATAACCCCGAGCAACGCTGGTTACATGTCAGCTAGACTAATAAGTTTACTTCATAACCCCGAGCAACGCTGGTTACATGTCAGGTATACTAATAAGTTTACTTCATAACCCCGAGCAACGCCGGTTACACGTCAGGTATACTAATAAGTTTACTTCATAATCCCGAGCAACGCTGGTTACATGTCAGCTAGACTAATAAGTTTACTTCATAACCCCGAGCAACGCCGGTTACACGTCAGCTAGACTAATAAGTTTACTTCATAACCCCGAGCAACGCCGGTTACACGTCAGGTATACTAATAAGTTTACTTCATAACCCCGAGCACCGCCGGTTACACGTCAGGTATACTAATAAGTTTACTTCATAACCCCGAGCAACGCTGGTTACATGTCAGCTAGACTAATAAGTTTACTTCATAACCCCGAGCAACGCCGGTTACACGTCAGCTAGACTTATAAGTTTACTTCATAACCCCGAGCAACGCCGGGTACACGTCAGCTAGACTAATAAGTTTACTTCATAACCCCGAGCAACGCTGGTTACATGTCAGCTAGACTAATAAGTTTACTTCATAACCCCGAGCAACGCCGGTTACACGTCAGCTAGACTAATATGTTTACTTCATAACCCCGAGCAACGCCGGTTACACGTCAGGTATACTAATATGTTTACTTCATAACCCCGAGCAACGCTGGTTACATGTCAGCTAGACTAATAAGTTTACTTCATAACCCCGAGCAACGCCGGTTACACGTCAGCTAGACTAATATGTTTACTTCATAACCCCGAGCAACGCCGGTTACACGTCAGGTATACTAATAAGTTTACTTCATAACCCCGAGCACCGCCGGTTACACGTCAGGTATACTAATAAGTTTACTTCATAACCCCGAGCACCGCCGGTTACACGTCAGGTATACTAATAAGCTTACTTCATAACCCCGAGCAACGCTGGTTACATGTCAGGTATACTAATAAGCTTACTTCATAACCCCGAGCAACGCTGGTTACATGTCAGGTATACTAATAAGCTTACTTCATAACCCCGAGCAACGCTGGTTACATGTCAGCTAGACTAATAAGTTTACTTCATAACTCCGAGCAACGCCGGTTACACGTCAGCTAGACTTATAATAAAGACATTACCAAGATTGAGAAGATTTCAAAGTTCTCTCACATAGTTAGATACATAGTTAAGATGAGTAGATAATGTAAAGGAAAGTTATTAATTATATTCCCGCTAGATTTTTAGAAAAATACCGTTCAATATGATAATAATTAATTACCATTC
Source organism: Hesperophylax consimilis (assembly GCF_061612785.1). Taxonomy (NCBI): domain Eukaryota; kingdom Metazoa; phylum Arthropoda; class Insecta; order Trichoptera; family Limnephilidae; genus Hesperophylax; species Hesperophylax consimilis. The sequence continues at coordinate 30,276,997 of NC_142849.1, forward strand.
GAAAACCAGGGAGCTAAATCAAAAATAAACGTGATGAACCGCTTTTTTCGTAATACCCAACAATTTCACAATCAAGTTATAGCCGTTATCATATTGCGCAAAAAAATTAGCAAGCCACACAAGCTAACTGTCCCACTGTGTGGAGGAAAAAAATAGTCGGGGACGGAACCAATTCGTTCCCAAATAATAGTTCATTTGGTAGGTATTGAATCCAGCCAGATTGTCCGTGTTTACGCAGTCACAGGAGTTTACATATACGATCGCAGGGCCGGAATCAGGTTATTATATCTGGTAAAATGATTCTAGAAGTCTCGTAAATGTAAATAAAGTCTAGTAATGTAGTCTAAAAGTAGTAAATGACGAATATATTATCACGATGTCGGAACACGTGTTCATGAAAATCGCAATATTTTCGCATTTCGTCGTATAATAATAATCGAGGCAAATGCATGTGCACGAACACGTGTTCTGAAATAGTATAAATTTACTAAAAGTTTATCAAGAAAAGGCCTCCAATCCTGTTTTAACCGGATTACTAATAATTTTAAGAGATTCGCAATACACTTTTCTTCGTGTATTGTGAATCAAACGGTCCATATTAACAAAACTTAAGGCCGGGTTGTTTCACAGAATTTAAACAATTCATAAAATTTCAAATTCAGTTATTACTTCAGTTCTGTGAAGTAACTGGTCCATAATGATTTTTTTTTTAATAGAAGACAAACATTCCTAAAATATAACCTGAATAACCTGAAAATATTTTAAAATCTCCTACTCCCACCACAGTAAGCGGAAAATGTTGTTTGTGTTGTGGATGGAGGACTTAGCCAGGAGAAGGAATTGAACACACTACGCCTTGGTGAGACCTAAACGCGATGTCAACTCGGCCACCGACCGGTCAAATAAAAACAGAACTTTTATAGGGCTTTCACAGAACGTGAAAATTAACTTTGAAATTGGATGAATTGTTCAAATTCTGTGAAACAATCTGTCCAAAGTGATTTTGTCTAAAAATTTGTAGGTCAACATTTCTGCTTGTGTGCCTTCTTAAAAACTCTCGAACGGCGAACTTTGACTTATTAAAAATGCACACGTTTTTCTGTTTCGAATAATTGTGGATTGCATTAATTCTATGTCCCAGAAATGAAGTATTGAATCTCTCATTTGTTTGCCGACAAATAAGTTTATTACTTTCAGACGTTTGAAGCCTAGGCGAAATGAGACAGCAAATGGCAGCAACGCTAATAATTTATAAATCGCCTGAGTAATAAAACGTCAAATTATCGACCCATTTCATAAAACTGAAATATTGGAGAAAATTATGTAGAAACGGGTAGTACATAGATATCTACTAACCTAATATAAAAAAATTTTAATGGTCTAAATAACCAATCCTTAACTTAATCCTAACTAATCGTTGTCTTATAAACTAATATTTATAAAGGTTCCATGATAAATCAACTCAGTGATAATTCAACACACCATTAAAAAGTGATATGAAGTCATTAGAAACGATAAAAAAAAATTAAACCTAACCTAACCTAACTTAACCTACATAACCCAGTTAATAAAGTTTTTGTTTCATCACTTTCCATGACTTTAAATAACTTTTTAAGGATGTGATGAATTATCATTTTGGTGATTTATCCAGTGACCATTTATAAGACAAGGTGTTTATGGATAGCACAAAGGATAATATCCTTCTGATGTCCGCGGAAAGACTTTCCTACAAAAATAAAGTTGATTGTTTACAGGTGAAAAAAATATAATAAGCAGGAATTGTTGATTGAAATACTAGTACATATTGAATTATTTGGCTTGTTGGAAATAAGCCGACGTGGCTCAGTGGTCCTGAGCGTCTGACTGGACAACATAAGGCACGGGTTCAATTCCCGTCGGCGGCATTTATTTTTACTCGGGAGATATTTTCAATTTGTAGTTGATATTACATGCGACTAATTATTGCTTATAATAATTTATTAACCTAATAAAAGTCACATAGTAAACACAAGCATATTTAGTTATAGTCCCAAAGTTACTGATAAAAATGATTGCAGTATTTCGCATAAGAAATATGAGAGTTTGAGACGATTTTTATAACAATATTCAGAACGACAATAATACTATCCTGTGCATAAGCTATTTTCTCACAATCAAACCGTCACTGGCGTCCCCCTTTCAGCTAAGCGCACTCTACCCTGATTGGATTTGACCAGTATTTTATTTCGTCCCTGAGGGATGGTGTGTACACTGTACACTGAGCAGTACACCCAGCCGACATCCTCTAGCTGCTACCCTTTATCTGCTCTCCTCTATCTGCTACCCCTATCGGCAGGTTTCTATCGGCTGGGTTCTATGTGGTAGCCTCTTGCGAAAGCCACGGTGGTCGTGATGATCAAATTAAATGGCCTCGCTGCCCCTTACGTCCTTCTGCTTATGTAGAATACCTTGTGTAGTGTCGGGTATGTGTGTTACCATGGGAAAACTGGTGCAAATATTTGAAATAGAGATATATCAAGGCTTTGTTATTTTTATGAAATGAGAAGCTCGTGTTTCATAGAAAACAATGATATACCTATTAGATATTACAAAACACGTGTACGTTTGTTGATCTTATATAACAGCGCTGTTCAATTGGTGGTCCGTAGAATTAGAAATGCGATCCGCGAAAAAAAATTTAGGTACTCCGTATCATTATCATAATCATCATATTTTTTTCAGGCCAACCCTTGTTGGGAATAAACAACGGTTGGATAAAATAAAGCAAATATATTAATATAAAATTTTCGTAGATAATATTATATGAATAAATAAAAATTAGGTACGTTTTAAATCGAATTTGTTAAGTTAAAAATATCGGTATCATTTGTAAATTTGTTTGCTATTTAGGCAAGGAATTGGTGAGTTTGCTTCATAATTTATTTGTGAACGTTAATATTGAAATGGTACTCTTATATTGACTAGACTCAGGTGTTCGCAGTAGTCGAGCTCCGAATTTACAAATTTACAAAAATAAGCCTAGGTCGCTTATTCTTCTTCAAAACTAACTAACTAACAAACCATCACGCCGTTTCTCCGTAAGGGTAGGCAGAGAGGACGGACCGCCAACTCGGTCTTGGCACACATTCTTTGCCTCATTCATACAGAATATCATACATACTCGTCTATTATTCTGACTCTTAACATGGCCCGAATCAAGTATCTGATTCACTTGGTCGTGCCATGACTTCTGCTACCATTCACATTTGCATCGTATATTCTCCTTACACTCCTTTCTTCGCTCATTCGCTCTACTTGCCCAAACCATCTAAGCGTCGCTTTCTTGATCTTACTTAAAGCCTTTTTGTACCTAGCTTCTGTGCAGTTAAACAGATCCGCTACATCTGCGTACCTATTACTAACTTCATGGAATCTAGGTACAAGCGAGTGTTTGAAATGCCTAGTCTTGGATTTGTTTCAATTAAACAGGGTTTTAGAACGAGTAGCTCTTATGGGTACATGAAATTCAATGAGATTAGTTAAATCAAGGCTGTATACAATACCATTTACAATTTTGAACATAAATATATATGTACGAGTATTTAATGAAAAAAGAGTTGTAGGGTAAATTATAGGGAGTTTACATCTCCCGAAAATAATAACAACATTACTTTTACCTACATTAATGTGAGACTGGTATCACTGTAAACTTGCGCGCGATACCTCGCGCGACAAATATTTCATTCTCTCTCCAGTGGCTAAACCGGCCGCGGCCGGTTTAGCTCTAAATCTCCTCAAACGCACGCGATCTGTTTTGTTCATAAAATCATTGTAACGTGAGTTTTGTTAAAATAAAAACTAAATTGAAAATATTCGTAAATTCTCATTTTTACACACCGAGAGTAATCACTTCACCTTGGATTCTGCGGATTGGAGAACCACAGAATCATTTAGCCAACAACTCATTAAAAATGGCGATAATCATACATCCTCCAAAGAGTAGATAAGAGAAAAATTATTTTCCTCGGGGCCTGGCCTATTTTTATCATTAACTCTTCAGGTATAGAGTTAATGTTTTTTTCTGCAATTAAATGATTAAAGAACACTGTTCTAGACTAGACAAACAGTGAACGGATCACACATTGAGAGATCGCATAGGTTCAGCGGAATGTCAATATCGAACCCTTGTTTTGTTGGCAAACGCTATTGTCCTCACCCGAAACTCTCCGTCATGACACCACCTGACTCGTGTTAATATTATTAATTGATTTTGGTTTTTATTTTCTAAAACTCAAATTTTATAACAGTTGTTTTTCCTATCAATTTCAGTCTTACAGAAAGCAATGCAGATGTCACCCTTAAAAACTTATGAACTTGGCCAAACTTTATCGATTTAAAAATTCAATTGAAGGCGCTGCATGTTGTGACTTTGAATTATGTAACTTTTGCAAGCCTGCAAGATGAATAATGCCCTAATGATGGCCAACCTGCGATAGCAGAAAGCAAAAGAAGACGAAATCGTAATGTAAAATATTTCAATTTAAATTTACGAATTTTTTCCGCGGTTTTATTTCGATTACTCTGAAATAATGACTAGTCATTTAATAAATAAAGATTAGAAATTTTAAAATTGGAAATTCATGTAATACGGCATATATTCTGGTCTAGTAATGTGTAATTTTTATCACCTAAGAAATTCTAAAAAAAAGTGTTATGGGATTCATATGTCTTATACTGATTTATAAATGTGGAAATTCTAACTATACAATTGCAAATGTTCTCCAAAATGCCCTGAAATTAACCCTGGTAATAAATTACATCTTTGCGATTCTTTCAAGGATAAAGAAACCATCCTGTCACTTCGAATGCAATCAACAATTTTCTCAAAATTGGTTTTGACAGCATCGCCATTCCATTGTAAGAATATTATGTACTAAATACACAATTTGGCTGTCCTGAAACGGGAATCCTTCCCAGTTGGACAGACAAAGGTTCATTTTGTTTGTAATTTATATATATATATACATATATAAAAAAATATAAAAATAAAAAATAAAAAAAAACAATATTTTTTACTAATTTTTTTTAATATTGTGTACAAGAATTGGCTTTTGTTTTGTGATTGCTTTTGTTTCATTAAAAAGACAATTAACTTAGTTTATAATTTTTTTATTTCTTTATTTTTATAAACACAATGTACATGTTTCGTGAACAATCTTCACTTCTTCAGGATTAAATATACACTTAAGTGAAATTAAATATGGATCATCTTTGGAGAGGGGTGGTTGGGGAGGGAATCTTCCCTCCCTAACCACCCCTCTGGGTAAGAGTGGGGAAGCTTATTATAAATAAGAATTATAATGTCATTAGAAGGGAAAGACCGCTTCAGTGGGAAAATATTTAAAAGAGGGTTTATAAAATTGTTTGCTCATTAATTATATTTGCATTGAAGTTAACATTTTTTTATTTTCTAAATTTTATTATTCCGCGATGCCTTACAACCCTTACAAAGAATTTTCAACCCATATTTACATCAAAAGTAGGATAATTTTGAGACGATGTATGAATGTGTATGAGGCAAGGAGTGTGTGCCAAGACCGAATTGTTTGGCGGTCTGTCCTCTTTGCCTACCCCTGCTGGGAAACGGCGTGATTGTTAGTTAGTTGGTTTGTCTATATAGCTAAAAGCATCGTCACCAAGAGTTTTACAACCCTTCGAAGAATCAGTGCGAAAACTACTCGCTTCATTCTTCCTAAAAGTAGGAAAAGAAACACAGTTTTTGATATTTTTTAAATAAGTTTTTCGTTTATCAATGAAATGTTGGCGTATTTCATTACAATAAATCAAAAAGTCGTGAATATTCCGAGAAATTGGCAATTAATTCAAATTAATAATCTGTAAAATTTCTTTACAAAAAATAATCAATAAGTGTGGTGTTGAGATATACCGGAATTTTCACATTAATAAATTTATCGGTTTTGCAAAGGTGATCATAAACCTGCATTTATATACTTCAGACTCTTTAAGATTACCTGATGCAGCAAAAATTAAAGAATTGATCGGTGAAATAAGGCGTTTTTGTATATATTAAATGTTTTTTATATACATTATTTCAAGCCTCTAACATGATTCCAGGACAATGGTTTATGCCGTGAACTTTCCGCTATTCAATTTGTGGTCGTTGAATAAAAAATTCTGTCATTAATCAAGAACAATCTAGTAAAAAGTTGCAAGGACAGCTAGCGTTGAGGAGCGTTAGAGCTAAGTTAAAATTTCTATCAAAATAATAATTATCACTTGAGTCACTTGAGTCACTCTAATAACGGAGGTTTGCTCGACGTTCACATTTGAATTATTTCTGATGAACGTATTACTAAAATCTCAAATATTTCTGGAGGGATTCCTACGAATTTAAGTTATTTATATTTAAGATTTATAAAAACAGCACCTTACCATAAAAATATTTTCGAAATTTTATAAAATGTTTTATAAAATTAGCGGTAAGCAATATTTTTTTTCTAGACGATGAATTAGTAACTCCCCGATAGATTCCTATAGAAACATTTGAGATTTTAGTAATACGTTCGTTCAGAAATAATTCAAATAAATCCAACGGAAAGATCGATTTTCTAGGTCTGCTAGAGCAAAGCCGACCGTGGGTCCGTCCATTACGCCGGGCCGCGCTCCAAAAATTGTTTTACACGACTTTATCACTTAAGTCATTTAGATTCCCAGTTTATAGATTTTGTATGGAAAATTCAACCGCGGGTCAGTCCAATACACCAGGGCCGCGTGTCGCTTATTTTAAGATATTTTCACGTCGCACAATAACTGAGTTTTTGTATCTGGATCGTTCTCAAGTAAGTGAGAACATATGTAAGAACCCAGTATAAATAAATACCTAAGTAATACAAAAAATAACAATGTCTAGATATTCTAAAGACATTAGATCCGACATAAAAACTAAAAATTCGTTGAGGCATGATAGATGTTCAGCAGTTGATATACAACGGTAGTTTACGCTGATTATGACGTTAAAAGTGAACCACGATAATAATGGTAATTAATATAAGTAATTCGATCGTTCACATATAGAAAAAGTTAATAAGTTGACAGGCGAGAGCCAAATATGACACCGGCTTTTTTAACTGCATCGAATATTAGCTACTAAAAAAACCTTTAATGAAAAAGTATTTTAAAAAAGTAAATTTCGAATTTTAGAGACGACTAGATAAATAGTTGGATTTGCAAGTCTAATTTCAAATAACATGTGAATGAGGTTGTACAATGTGTGAATACAAAAAATCAACCAGTAAAAAAAGATTTTTTTTTAATAGATTGTACCTTCCTTCCCAGAAACTGGAGTCAACCGCGCTAAAAACCTCACCAATTGCTGATCGGGTAGGAATGAAAAAAAATCGTGTATTAAGTGCTGTAAAGTCAAATAATTTAGAGAAATGCGTGTAAGTTGATTGAATGCACTGTCATCGAAAACGAGTTTTAGCTCGATCGGATGTCGGGAAGTGGGTTTATTTCAGCTTCCAAAACATACATTCATTCAAAAGTGGAATATGAATAGATTATTTAAAATCGGGAATAATATAAAGATTATTGCAAAAGTTTTTTTTTTGTGTTGACAGCCGTTCTTAGTAGGTATGAACATATTTTTCTACAGTGGAAACCTTTTTATTATTATATTATTTTTATATATTTTTTTGAATTCCGCATAAGATTGCCAACTGCTCCCAACAGTATGGAGCCAGTCAGACTATAGCATTCTCTAATAATTGGTACATGTTGTGAGGCAGAAGGCAGTGGGGAGGGGAAGGAGACGGGGAAAAAGAGCCTGGCTATTCAGACCTTGTTATCAAACACGTCTAAATTCATTTAAAGCAACGTTTTAATTCTGAATCGTATCTTACACCAGTGAGATACTGACATTATCTACCACTCTAAAACGTGACGAAAATACTAGTATATTATTGAAATAAAACAAATTAGAGGCAGACAATATTTAAATTATACATCAAATGCCCAACGTCCAACAACCGAGTGGTTCAAGCATCGGGTGCACCTTGGCGTCGAGGGTTCAATATGCTATGCAACCAAGTCCTCCTTCATAACACAAGCAACCAACATTCAGCTTTTTTTCATAGGATTGTAAATATGGAATTATATTATCCAAATTTGTTTGCAATATTAAGTGACTTATTCAAAAAAATTATGTTTTTGCTCTTGACCATTCACGGCAATATTCAGTGTTTTAATTATGGATAGCCGAATAAGAAATCAGTATTTTTCATATCACGATAAACCATTTGCTAACTATGGAAACACTTCCAGTACCTCGTATTTTCGGAATGAGTATATATATAGATACTGTTTGGTTTTGAATTGAGAATGTGGATAGTTCCTGCCGGAATGTCATTTATCCAGTTCCTATCTATCCCTAACCATCACCTTGCTAAAAAAGTGTTTGAAATTTGGAACAATGGCAAGAACACTGTTGCAAATTCGAGAGCATTTGTTTGGAATAAAACAGAAGAAGAATTGAACTATTAGAAGCAAGTTGTTGATGTTTTTCATGTACATAATCTTTGAAAAGAAGCACTATATTTGCAAGTGTTTAATATCGTTTCAGTACTCCTTCGTTTTGTTGTATCGGTAGTTACCTCGAGGTATCGCGGTGGAAATCATTATTTTGTGATTGTGTTACTTTCCATACCTTGTTTCATTCCGTACACATAATATCACCCAACAAACACCATTTCATTTGGTAACGTTTTTAATTAATTTACAATTCATGTTTATCCGAAGCAGTTTTCGGATACGACAGGTACCTATATTTAAATGTAATATCACATTGGTTTCTTAACGTTCCGGTATTTATAATGTAAAATCCTCCCCGGGCCTGTACTAACGGATGGTTAAGTTAGATCTCTATATTTTTTGTCGTTATTTTGACCGTTCGAAATTATTTTAACCGTACACACGGTTAAATGCACCGGTTAATTTAGGTGATTTAAAAATTACAACCCACCATGGTCGCTCAACACGCCAGACATATACATATTGGTTAAATTTAATGTAAATAAATAATGAAGTAAAACCCTGAATTCCTTTTATCTTTCAATCAGTATAAGGTATATTTGCGGCCCGTTATAGAGTTGAAGATACTCTGATCAACAATACTCTGAAAACAACCATTCAGTATTGAAACGTGCTTGAAATGGCTTAAGCCGTATTTGAGGACTAGGTCTAAAACCCAGGTACTTTTCTACATTCCTCTTTCCTATCCCGTTTTCCTTCCTATTACATTTAGCATCACAACATGCCCCAATTGGGGATGCCATAGTCTCACTGGCTCCAGGCGGTTAACACCAGATAGAACCCAAGAAAAGCTACTATAATTTACCATATGTCCTCAAAAATAACTCACTGAGGTCAGCATATTTGATAAAACTGATATGATAAGTATCGGTTTTCAATTAGTTTTTCCAATCACTTATCGCGGACCACCTGGTTAAAAGTTTTCTCTCGATTTACTTAGTTTTGTGAGTTTTAGCAAATTGGTTTAGAGTAATCTCACTTTCTAAACTGAGTGCAGCTCAGCGATATCAACTTAACCATTATTTAACTCAATTGGTTGAACTAGAATTAAAGTTAACCTTCCAATCCTAGATTCTGGAGATTAAAATCGTTAGATTGGAGTTCAGGGTTAAACTTCATAGCTTTGACATTTTCTAAGCTCTTATTCTTTAAATTAGAATAAGTCTCTGTTTTATATCAACATAGTAACTCACTTCTATGCAATCAGTCCCTGTTTGTTTTTCCCCTGGAAGTTGCGTGCTTCACTACCATTTAGGTAGGTATAAGGGTTGGTAACAGAACTCTACTATGGATTTCTGCAATTATAGGTTCTTCCAATTATGCCACGTCTTCCTGTATTGAATGATTCACAATTGTTATTTTTTATTTAATAAATATTTACACGGTGATGTAGTACATTTTCTTTTGACTTTCTGGTGTTGTGGTAGTCATACATAAAAATATTTCGTTAATAAAATATTATGAAAATAAGAAAATCTAAGATAAAAACATAAAAGAATAAATAAAACTAAATGCAAATATATAAATTAAAAGTGAGGTGAGAAATAAAGAATTATAATATTTTGATGGAGATAGAACTGAAAGTTGAAATAAAAATTGTAGGTATTCTACTATTCTACATGTTTAAAATTCATGCCAAGTAAATCATTTTTTTATATATTATTTTTTGAAAATTTTTATGAGTTTAAGGAGTCTTTGTAGAAAGCTCGTCTCCTTTCAAATAACCAATGTTTTACTCGGGCATTAAAAAGGGAGTTAGAATTATACGACATTTTGTCGGTACTCAATGCATTATATATTTTCTGAGCGATGAACCAGAATTGGCGTTGAGCCAATAAGGTATTTGATTTAGGAACCAAGCAACCCAGGTTTGATGAAAAACGGGTGTGTACTTGATGTTGAGAAGCCACTAGTAGGTTATTTTTCCGTATATAACAAGCTTATCTTAGTAAAGAACTGTCGTATATCTAAGAAGATGCTTTTAGCAAAGAGTTCATTTGAGGGATGGGCAGGTTGCGATTCAAATATAATTCTCAAGATAAGTTTTTCAACTTTAATAATGGATTCAGCACAACCACCCCATTCCACTATACCATATGTTGCTATGGATTGGAAAAGGGCAAAATATAAGCTTTTTGGAGTCTGTAAATCTAAGATGGATCTAAGGGAGTAGAATATATGGCAGATTTTACAAAGTTTTTTTTACAGTGTCACTGATATGGGCTTCCCAATTTAGCTGGTTATCTATGATTATCCCCAAATATTTAACTACCTTTGTTGATTTAAGGGTAGAGCACGTGCAATTAATATTAGGTATGGTTTCAGAAGTTTTGTAAGTTGAGTGAACAGGAGTGAATGATTAGTTTAGGGCAGTTGTTAGGTATATTATGTTTGCTCATGGAAAATGTCATATATTGTGGTTTATCGATGTTAAGTGTGATAAGGTTAGTATCTAGCCAATGCTTTACTTTTATTGGGCCATTATTAGGTTTGCTAATATCTAATTGGCCGGTTGTTTTACAGTACTTGGAAAACATAACTTGAATAGAACTTGAACATTAATTTTGAAATTTTATTAAGAATTTATTCGCGAACAACTTTTTATTTTGACTTATTTTGCAGGTTATGCCCATCAATATAAAATATATTTGTCAATGTCAAATATGAAGTATAATAAATAGGTGACAATGGTAGAGTTTGACTCCTGTCCCTGTAAGACAAGAGATTCTGGGTTCGATTGAACTTTAGCTTTTTTATTTTTCGATTGGACTTTAGCTTTTTTATTTTTCTGAGTCTTGTTCTATTTCCATGTTTCGTTTAGATATATTAGTATTATCTTCTTCTTCAATGAAAAATTACTGTTCAAATTCTGTGAAACAACCCGCCATTGTCCAAAGTGATGTTGTAACTGACCAAATAATGTCAAAACACGTCTCACATTTGCAATCAGTTATAGTGTGAAAATATTATTAATTGTCGAATTAATTTTACTTTACGGTTGGTCAATTTCTACAACGTCTTGATAACTGTTTATTAAGTTTACTCGTGATTTGTTCACACGTATGTACATTCCATACATCTCATTGGCCAACTGAACGGTACCTTTAAATATTGCAAAAACAATTCCTAAACTCGATCGTGAGAGCTGATTTGTTTTGCATAATGACTTTTTGCATATAAATGCGATTTTGCGATACACAAGCTCGTCGTGTGAATTAAATAAATGATCTTGAATCTTTCTGGTTTAGGAAGATGTCCGATTAAATGTTTCAGTGCCTACACGATTTAATTTTCCAAAATTAATTATAAAATTAAATGTTTCGGTTCCTAAACGAATTAATTTGTTAAAATTAATAATTAAATGAATCTAAAATTAAATTTTTCGGTGCCTACACGAATTAATTTGTTAAAATAAATTTTAAAAGTAATCTAAAATTAAATGTTTCGGTGCCTACACGAATTAATTTGTTGAAATTAATTATAAAATTAAACTGCCACACGGAGAAAACTACTGATAGGAAATATTGCTAATTTATTAAAAATCTCTTATGATTATTCGTAATCCGGTTAAAAATGGGATTGCAGGCTCTTAACGAAATAATGAATAGGATCCTAATAAACTTTTAGTTTTGTATTATCACGATTTCGGAACACGTGTTCATAAAAATTATAATATTTCGTCATTGTATATTGATATTTTTATGGCCGAAATTGGATGGTATTGATCTGGACAACGTTTACTTTCAACAAGACGGCGCTACGTGCCACACAAGCAACGAAAATATTGATCTTTTACGATTGAATATCAAAATAACACCTCTTATTGGAAAGCCCTATACATATATTAAAAAAAAAAAACAAATAAAATTAAATATCTAGGAGTAATTATTGATAAAAATCTGAAATGGAAGGAACAAATATGTCAAGTAGAAAACAAAATTAGAAAATTAATATATATATTTTTAAGAATTAGAAACTTTCTGTCGATAAAAAATCTATATTTAATTTACTATGCCTTAGTTCAATCCACTTTACAATACGCTATTATTAGTTGGGGATCCGCGTATAAATGTAACCTTCTTCCAATTGAAATTATACAAAGAACAATTATTAAAATTATATTAAAAAAATCCCTTTACTACCCAACAGAACGCCTGTTTGAAGAATTTCAAGTACCTACATTTAAAGACCTATATATTAAAAACTCATTAATCCAAATTATAAAAGAAAAAGATAAATATCAATTTTTAAATGAAAACAGAACGCGACTTAGACATGTTTTTCTATGCCCAAAACTAAATACGTCTTTTGCACAACATCATTATACTTACCAGGGAAGAACTTTTTTCAATCGTCTACCAGAAGAAATCAGAGGCATTAATGATAAAACGCAAATACTGCTCTGTCAAGAGACACTTTAAAAATATTCTGAAAAAAAAAACTTCTGTCACTTAATTAATCTCACAAATATCCTTTTGTTTTCCATAACTTCCTTTCTTTTTAAAAATTTATTATATTAATATATTATCCTTCACTACTATCAAAAAAATACTACAGCAAACGTACATTTATGTACAATGAATTATTTAAGTACTAACTAACAACAACATTTATGTACACTCCCCTTCCATACACAAGCAAATGCTTTCAATGGAAGAGTAGTACAAAGACCCAAGATGTAAAATGAATTATGTACCATGTAAACATATTATTAAAAATAAAAAATAATAACAAAAAAAATATATATATATATATAAAATTCAGTCTGCGTATGTTTGCGCTCGCGAAACTCGAAAATAAGTCTTACGATATCACTGTAAATTTCAAAATTTGTTCTTATTGGTGCCAGTGTTTAGAGAGTGGCACTGCAGCGGAATGAGATAGTTGAATTAAAGTCGATATAAGGTAGGTATGTTTTGAGATACTCACGGCCAAGTATTATAGTGATTTGTTTTTGGGGTGTTATGCCGTGTTGCGCTACCTCCTCAGATTACACATCTGCCCTGATAATGGACGCTGTAATACTGTCAGAAACGTTGGCTAAATAAGGAAGTAGCGCAACACGGCATAATACCTCAAAAACAAATAATTATAATCGATTTGTTGTAGTTTTTTACTAGTAACATTGTGGTATACAGTAGTGAATGGTTAAATAAGTCGGAGACGCTCGAGAAAGACATTAGCACTACCGAACCATAGCTAGGTCCACTAGTTTGAAATTTAAAAAAAAAATGCATAAAATATTTTTGGTTTGTATTTAAGTACGTAGGTATTTATGTACATACTGCAAATCTTATGATTTCAGAGGAAAATTAGGTTATCATTTATTACAAAAGAGAAAATTAAAAACATATTTTTGAACGCGTCTACTAGGGTCTACTAACTATTTACAGAACTACTTACAATTCTACATTGTTAGATAATAGTTGAGGGAAATTTAGTATGAATTGCATTGAGGGATTCCGTCTAAAGTCTGTATCTAAATTCTCAAATGCTTTGCTTCAGTAGATAGGATGTAAAAACCGCATTGCTTCAAATCGCCAGCGCACGGTACAAACACCACTATACTGTGTTCATAGTAAAACTAAACTTGTAAAGCTAAACTTCGGACAGGCTAGTGCTTTCCGGTTTATCCCTCAGTGGGTCCATCGCAGCTTTACATAGAGTAAACAGAGCTTTCACTTTTAAAGAATCAGAAAGCTTTTGTATCTACTTTATTTTTTATACCAATAGCGTAATCTCGACTGGATGTATTTATCAATGAAAATGTCTAAATATGTTATTATTGTCACAAAAATAATTTTAATGCAGTTTATTTTTCCCTTTTGACGGCTTAAATATTTGTGCTAGTTGGGAATGTGTGTTATGTGGACTAGGTGAAACTAATACCGCACAAGAGTCCCAATTTTTCTAATTTAACCGATGCCAGGGGGACTATTGTTTCCCTAATTGGGGTATGTTGTGAGTGTTCGGGCATAACGCGAAGAAATTATAATTATTTATTACCTACATCCTGTTGTTCCCACCTTGCCATCGGGATATAGGGATTTGGTCTGACCGGCGCTCGCTAGTACAATTTCTACCACCTACCCATACGCGTCTCGGGTCATACATTTCAATGGACATTTCTTTCGTGGTCGATATCTAGTGACGGAAATAGATTAATACTGTGTGAGTTTGGTGCTATCACGGAAGCTGTAAGGAGATACCAGTACAAGGTAGGACTTTCCTTTAATTCTGGTGGCATCCTCAAATTTCCTATTCCCGTTCCCGTATATCTATCAATTTGCACCCGACAAGACGCTAAAGTTTTTCAAGAGCTATCGAAACATTGGTCTTCAGCCGGATAAGATTAGTTTTGCGTAGAAATTGTATTCAAATAGTTTAAATGGTTCAATAATCGTACGATTAAAAGATTATTTCAAGTACCTAGTTATTATTTCTTACCGCGCGCCGCGGTTGCATTTCATAGGTGGGTAGTAATTTCAGTACATATTTCAAAATGGACAAGAATGAATCCAAGATTGGTTCTTTAAAGTTAAAAAGGCAAAGATTATTTGGGCGTATACAAGCCGCATATGATCTTATTAAAGATTTAAGTATAAGTTCAAAGTTATGTCAATTTAAGGCTAGAATGGAAAAAATCGAGTCGACATATGAGGAATTTCAAAGCATACAATGCGAACTGGCGGACCTGGTTTCACTTCCCGAATTTGAGTCAAAAAATGATATTTTGGAAGTTTCCCGTGTTTTTGATGAATTGTACTTCGAGGTCACGTCGGCGCGTGACACTCTCGAGGCGAATAAGAATGGTCATAATGACTCATCAGGCGAGGAATTGCAGCGCCCGGGTCGAAGTTTTCTGGCACCAGAAATAAAAATACCATCGTTCAGTGGCCACATTAGAGATTGGCCTCCGTTTTTTAATTTATTTAGGAGTCTCGTTCACGAAAATACAGTTCTCACTAATATTGAAAAATTTCACTACCTACTAAGTTCTTTGAAGGGCACAGCATTATCCCTGGTTAAAACAATTCCAATAATACGAGAAAACTATGAATTAGCCTGGGAAACATTATTAAATCAATTTTCGGAGTCGAGAGCATTATTTATAGGAAATATACACTATGCAAACTCTATTTTAAATTGCGATTTCACTAGCAATGTGGAGATATTAAATGGTTTACGTGAAAATCTTTCCGGTCTATACGAACTAAAACGACACAAATTATTCGAGGAATTTATTTGCCATTTTGTTTTACAAAAAATAGATTTGAATACGCGGCGGTCCTTTGAATCTAGGATTGATAAGGATGAAATTCCGAATCTCGAAAAATTAATTGATTTCTTGGCAACGCAAAACCGCGTAAATATGCTTTCAGATTTAAAAGAAAATCGTAAGTCTAAACGGGTTTTATTTGTTAAAAACGATTACACGAAGAAAATTATTTGCAATCATTGCAAAGCCGATCACCACATTACAAAATGTAAAATATTTCTTGGATTACAAGTAGACAGTAGGAGGGACTTCGTCAAAAGAGAAAGATTATGTTTCAATTGTTTAAATCCACATCTAATTAAAAATTGCCGATCTAAATTTCGATGTAGAAGTTGTAACAAGTCACACAATACCCTTTTACATAGTGACGAAAGGTCACCTTCACCGAACCGCGATTCTGAAAACAATAATTTAGCAAACTGTAATGCTGCGTACACAGTGACAAAACGCTCTATTTTACCTACCGCGCTGGCAGAATTCCTTGACATTTCAGGACGCAGAAAACGCGCCAGGATATTAATTGACTCGGGCAGTGAAATTTCGTTCATGTCTGAAAAATTATATAATGCTTTGGGATTAAAATCGAAGAAATGGTTAGGTACTGTCACTGGGGTCAATAATGCAATAGTCAACAATGTGCAAGGTTTAGTTACTTGTAAAATATATCCCATTCAGAATCATTCTTTTGTGTCAGGACAAGCGATAGTTATTTCAAATATTACGTCCAAGCTTCCGCCCGTTAATATGAATGAACCGTTTGAAGAATTCAAACAGTTGAAGCTGGCGGATCCAGATTTTCAATTTCCAGGCGATATCGACTTCTTAGTGGGAACTGACTTGATATCAAAAATATGGAGACCAGGATGTATTTCAAGCCGTAAATGTAATTTGCTGGCCGTGAATACAATATTCGGATACGTAGTCATGGGTTCATGTGTAGCACAAATGAAAGATGACACACAGGCTTTTGTGACGTCAGCTTTAACTGCAGTCGAAAACAACGACTTAAATTACGCGGTAAGACGTTTCTGGGAAGTCGAAGAGATTTCTAACGAAATTATTCATAATAAAGATGATAGTGAATGCGAAAAGATATTTAAGGCAACGGTTAAACGGGATATTTGTGGCAGATATGTAGTAGCGCTACCTTTTAAAAATAAATCGGAAGTAAATTTAGGAAGTACATATGATATCGCTCTTAAGAGATTATATAATTTGGAAAAACGTTTGTCGTTAAATCCAACCTTAGCGGAAAATTATCGTAAATATATGAAGGATTTTATAGATCAAGGCTTCATGTCAAGAGTTACCCAATCGACTGAGATACGGAATACCAATTACATTCCCCATCATCCGGTCGTGCAAAAAATTAGTAATGATATTAAAATTCGAGTGGTTTTTGACGCTTCCTGTAAATCAGACCGACAAATTTCTTTAAACGATTGTTTATATTCAGGTCCCAAATTACAAAATGAGATAGGACAAATTTTACTAAAGTTTCGTATATACCCGGTAGTATTTACTACGGATATTCAAAAAATGTTTTTGCAAATTCGAATAAGAGAAGAAGACACTAGCTATCAAAGGATTCTTTGGCGTTTTTCTCCTTTGCAGCCGGTAGGGCAATACACACTTAGCACAGTCACGTTTGGTGTGACTTCTTCGCCCTATTTGGCAATCAGAACTTTACATCAGCTAGTGCAGGATGAGGGTGCACAATTCCCAAAAGCTTCCAAGGCACTGTTGTCGGATACATACGTAGACGATATTGTTACTGGTGATTGGGAGCCAGACAGCGCCTTTCAGCTTCAGAGGGAGCTGAAAGAACTACTTGCGAAAGGAGGCTTTCAATTAAGAAAATGGATGAGTAATTCGCTGCCGGTACTAAAGGACATCCCGAGTGAACATCGGATCCACTCAAGTGGTCAGGTTGTATTTAATGATGAAACATCTGGTTCGTTAAAAATTTTAGGCTTAATTTGGGATCCAGAAAAGGATACCTTTTCATACTCCGTGGAAGAAAAGTTAACGGTATTTTCAAAGCGTGCAATACTAAGCTGTGTCACTCGCATATTCGATCCTATTGGATTAATAACCCCTGTGGTTTTCAGAGTAAAATGCCTTTTGCAAGAAATATGGAAAATCAAGATAGGTTGGGATGACTCGCTCCCTGAAAATATTGTCATTTTGTGGCAAAATTTCTTAAATGGATTACCATCGTTACGTTTTTTACAAATACCTAGACATTGCAATACAATTAAACAGTCAAACTGTATTTTAGTAGGATTTTCAGATGCTAGTGAGTTGGGTTATGCTGCTTGTGTATATTTGGTTACGAAGGAAGCACACCCTAAAGTGACATTACTTACTAGTAAATCTAAAGTTGCGCCACTGAAGACATTGTCAATACCGCGCCTTGAGCTCCTGGGAGCTCATCTGCTTTCGAAACTGATAAAAATGACGAAATCGTCGATTGAAACTCTTATACCAATTACAGATATAATATTATTTTCGGATTCTACAATTGTTTTATCATGGATTAAGGCACCTCCTCATACCTTAAAAACGTTTGTCGCGAACCGCGTAATTAAAATACTCGATCAAGTCGAGGACGCAAGGTGGTATCACGTTGTTTCAAAGGAGAATCCAGCAGATTTAGCTTCTCGCGGTTTATATCCGCCTCAAATAATAGATAATGAATTATGGTTTCAAGGCCCTCCGTGGCTAGTTCAGTCGTTACAGAAGTGGCCGTTAGCTTTACCGGAAACATTAAGGGTTGAACAATTGCCAGAGGTAAAGTCTCACGTCTCAACGGTTTATGAGCCGCATGACTATTTTAAGGGCCTAGGATTTTTCCGGTTTTCATCTTGGACACGTCTCGTGAATGTGGTTGCTTGGTCCCTCAGATTCATAAACAATGCTAGGCAACAGAGCAAGAGCGGTTGTAAGCGTGGAATTCTAACCTGCTCAGAAATAAACCACGCGACTATGGTCTTGTTAAAATGCGATCAACAGTTTCATTTTCCTGCTGAATTCCGAAAGCTCAAAGGAGATGGGGTGACCACAGTGGCTTTTCAAAAATTAAATGTTTTCATTGACAACGAGAATTTACTTCGCGTTGGCGGGCGGCTCTGCAATTCTCGTTTAAATTACAATACTAAGTTTCCAATAATCCTTGCGAAGAATAGTAAAATAGCTGAGCTTCTTATATTATATTACCATAATATATATTTGCATGCCGGATCACGAACCTTGCAGTTCCTGATTCAGCAAAATTACTGGATTATATTTGCCCGCAATAAAATAAAGAATTTAGTCTCAAAATGTGTGAGATGCGCACGATTGCGAGCCTTACCAGCAACTCCTCTCATGGCCAGTCTGCCAGAAGCTCGTGTCACACCGAGTCGCGTATTCAGTTGTGTAGGGGTGGATTTAGCGGGCCCATATAGCATAAAGGAAGGAAAACGCAGAGGTGCTAAAACATACAAGGCTTACTTTGCGATTTTTGTTTGCATGTCAACGAAGGCGATACATCTCGAGGTACTCTCGGATCTTTCGTCTGAGGCCTTTATCGCTACACTTAATAGATTCGTTTCAAGACGGGGTATCTGTCAAGCCATTTATTCTGATTGTGGTACAAATTTCGTTGGGGCTAAACGCCATTTGATTGGAGCACAAAAATTCTTAAATAAATGTCGTGATGATGAACTTATAATGCGCACATGTTCGGAAAGGGGAATAGTATGGAATTTTAATCCTCCTTCCAGTCCCCACTTCGGGGGACTATGGGAAGGTAACATAAGAGTGGTAAAGAATCATTTAAAGAGGGTATTAGGAGATAGTTCGTTAACGTACGAGGAGTTTACTACTATTTTAACCAAGATTGAGGCCATACTAAACTCGCGACCGCTGTGTTCCTTATCATCAGACCCTGAAGACATTCAAGCTCTCACTCCAGGTCATTTCTTAATAGGTGAACCGCTAATTTCAATTCCCGAATATAATTATTCCGAGGTTAAGACCAACCGACTCAATCGCTGGGAACACTTGCAGAAAATCACGCAACATTTTTGGCAGCGCTGGAATACCGAGTACTTACAAGAGTTACAAAATCGCGTTAAATGGTACAAGGCTACACGTAACCTCCAAGTAAATGACCTGGTAGTCATTAAGGATACCAGGAGTCCTCCTTTAAAATGGCCGCTCGGCAGGATAAGGGAGGTGAAACCAGGTTCGGACGGGGTCGTTAGAGTAGCCTCAGTTCAAACTAACGACGGGATATATCTACGGCCTGTGACAAAGCTTTGCCTATTACCCATAGAATAAATAGTAACGTTCGTATATATATATATTTTTTTTGTATTTTGCACGTGTAATTTTAGTTTCGCGTGCATCTAGTTTGTTAGTAATAGACTAACTGTTAGGATTAAGTTCTTTTCACATACCTACTGTTTTTTGTAGCTTATTTGTTTTTTTTTTTTTTTTTTCGGGTTCGACCAGTTTCGATGGGTATTGAAAAATTGTTAATTTTGGCGGGCGGTATATGTTCGGGCATAACGCGAAGAAATTATAATTATTTATTACCTACATCCTGTTGTTCCCACCTTGCCATCGGGATATAGGGATTTGGTCTGACCGGCGCTCGCTAGTACAATTTCTACCACCTACCCATACGCGTCTCGGGTCATACATTTCAATGGACATTTCTTTCGTGGTCGATATCTAGTGACGGAAATAGATTAATACTGTGTGAGTTTGGTGATATCACGGAAGCTGTAAGGAGATACCAGTACAAGGTAGGACTTTCCTTTAATTCTGGTGGCTTCCTCAAATTTCCTATTCCCGTTCCCGTATATCTATCAATTTGCACCCGACAAGACGCTAAAGTTTTTCAAGAGCTATCGAAACAGTGAGGTTGAATGGAGAGAGGGAAGACGAAAGTTAGGAATAGGTACCTACTATTTAAATCTTTTTAACTTTCTTGTTCAATATTTTAAATACCGTTTTATCATACTTATATTCTGCATTGTTTATTAGAATAATGCTTAAGGTACACCTACCTGCCAGAAGAAAGTTGGACAAAAGAATTGTCATTGCTTTAGACAAGTCCTTATCTTTTTAATATATAAAAATTCAGCATGCGTATATTTGCGCTCGAAAAATTCGAAAAGAAGTCTAACAATATCGCTGAAAATGTCAACGTTTGTTCTTATTAGTGCCAGGAGCGTTTATAGAGTGGTTTGAATGATAAAAGAAGTTGGGGATGCCCAAGGGAGGGAGGGAAGACCTAACTAGTTAGGAATACCTATTTGGTCACCAAACACATTTTTTTTACGTTAATTCCACACAGGTGGTACTGAGAATTTTTTTTAAAGTCTATGTGATCTTTGGAAATGCTGTATCTTGAAGAGACCCATGTTGTAGGAGGGAGAAAACACAGAGACTGGCAAATCATTTCACAGTCAAACTCAAGAACGAGTCGTAGAAGCGACCCGTTCTTATATGCCAAGTGTCAACCTTGTACATATGTTGGGTGCGCGTGTTTCCCAACTATGCACCCGTGCCGAAGTGATCAATGACGCTAGTTCCTCGAAGCATCTTCCATTGTAATACTAGCAGAACAGGGACAACATACCTACAATCTACATGATGCCTGTGCTCTAAGGATTGCAAGGGAATCTATCAAACGGGCGGCCTGTTTCTGCATAGTCAAGGGTTGTCAACAAATACAAGTAAATACTGCCAAAATTTTGCTGGAGAGTTGGACGTATTAATAATATTCAAGGGTATTTGATTAAACAGTTGACAGTAGCCCCAAAGCGATCAAAGGGTGATGGTGGAGCTTAATGATTATACAGGTAACTCGATAAGATTAACTTTTAAATTTTCCAGAGCCGAAGCCAGGAGTTTTAGGAACCGGGTATAGCATATGAGCTATAATTTTTGCCCCTAATTCGTTTATTTGTTTACGTTTTGTTTTTCGAAGTTCTTATTAATTCGAAAATCGAAATCGGTGTAGTAAAATAGTCTGTTTTTTCTCAAGCGTCTTGAGTGAAAACGAAAGCATGAAGATACTAGAAGGATAACTCACGTACAATCTCTCTCTGAGACTAATACCTAAGTTTTTTTTGTGCATTACAGATTGATGTAATCCTATTACACGTGAAAATAACAAAATATAACAAAAATATACAAAGCAATAACGGATATTTTAGAGTTCTTGCCTAAAATGACTTTTGAAATCTTCAAGGCCAATAAATGTCAAGAGACCTAGAAGTATCATTTAGCAGCACCATACATCTTGTCATGCTATGCTAGGCCATTATAAGTATATATTATTAAGTATATATTCTTGTACATTATAATTTATGGAGCTGAAAAAAACACACACATTAATACGAAAAAAGCACCGAATATGTGAAAAAAGTATGCAAACAAAATAAATGTAGACAAAATAATGTAAACAATTTGGAAGAGTTTGGAAGCATGAATAGAAGTATGACATCGTTATTCAATGATTAAATAATAAGGGGCGTACTAATAAACGTGTTTTGAAGTTGACAAATAACATTTTACCTTCCATAAATGGTTGTTCATCAGTTGCGTACAATTTAAAACAAGTTTATTAGTAAGGGGTAAGTGTTCAGAGTACACGTTATGGGATGGGACATAAAACCTAGGATTATTATCAATCATCAAAAACACATATTTCGTTTGTGTGTTTGTCTGTAACTGTGGTTCAATGAACTCTAGAA
This sequence comes from Hesperophylax consimilis, assembly GCF_061612785.1. NCBI lineage: Eukaryota > Metazoa > Arthropoda > Insecta > Trichoptera > Limnephilidae > Hesperophylax > Hesperophylax consimilis. The sequence continues at coordinate 30,299,620 of NC_142849.1, forward strand.
CTTGGATGTGTTTTGAAATTAAATGTAATGTTCACAATAAGAACTGATTTTAACAAAATAATATAAATCGATAATAGAAATTTATACAAAAGAAATCTGGTTACATAATATTATTTTATAGGTATCTAAAATCAGTGGTTGAAAAAGAATTTCGTAATTAATTTCGAATGAATTATGGTACGTGTAATGACAAAGATATTGTGCATTTAGGGTATGATTAGGTCACAGAATGTAAACTATTCACTTTTAGAAAGGGTTGTTTTACAGAATTTGAACAATTCATCAAATTTCAAAGGTAATATTCAAGTTCTGCGAAAGTCATAGTTCAAATTCTGTTATCTTACAAGTACTGTGAAACAACCAGCAGTAATAACAGCAATAATAACAAAACTTCAATAGAACTTTCACAGAACTTATGTTTCAACAACGTTGAATAATTATTTAAAATAACATGAAACATCCAGTCCTAAGTCTAAATAATTTTAACTATACTTATTATTGATGGCCGGTTTTGACGCTCATTATGAATCACGCTCGGTGCTAGGCTCCCAGTTATCCCATCCTTAATCCGGTCCTGATAATTTCTCCTCCCTTACATCAACATCCCCCTTCACTCACCCCCGTTGGGAGAGGTTCACTAGGTAGAGTTAAAGGGGGTGTGAATTCAGGACTAACTCAAACTTTAACAGCAAGAACAATGAGTAAGTTTGTTCACGAGATAGTAGAAAACTTGATAGACAGAACTAACAGCTGTTAACTTTATAAATAAATAGCCATTTGTTTCGTTGTCAGTGAAGTTGTCAGAAAAAATGATATGATTTAGTGTAAGTTCTTTTAATTTTCTGTAAATCTATAGCTTTTTTAACGTTCTGTTGAATTTGCCCAATACACACGCACCTTTATACAAATGTATATAGTTTTGTACGTGATTGAAGTTTTATTTTTTCAAATAATTGATTAAATGGCTTCATAGAAACCCGAGTAAATCTGGTTTCCAAGAAACTAAGTGTCTTGTATTAATAGGGCAAGCCGATTCTTCAATAGTGACCAACCCTTAGGTTAAGTATCTACGGCCAATTATTGAATTTGGGAGCTCTTGTTTGGAGACCCTTAAATACCTGATAAAAATACTCAAATCCGTGCAAAGGATGGCTGTGCATGGATTTTTTAATGAATCTGATTGTCAATCCATTCAATACTGTCTCTAACGCATAGACACAATGTAGGCAAGCTGAATCTGTTCTACGTTTTCTAGGTATTCTAATGGAGCTTTTTTTCCTTACTATGCACCGGTGCCGAAGAGATCAATGACACTAGTTTCTCCTAGCACCTTCCATTGTGATACTGGTAGAACAAGGACAGCATACCTACCAACACATGTACTCTAAAGACAGCAATCCGCTTGTTAAGGTAGGGAATTCTATCAAACGGACCGCTCGTTTCTGCACAGAGTCGTGTGTTTCTTCCTTGTATTTCAGGGCTCCAGACCAGAGGTGGCTGCCAAATTGAATCCTCATTACGAGATTCTATACTGAGACGAACTAGGTTTTAAAAAGAAGGTTAGAATAATTTGCGATGCGATTTTGACCTTAATGCTTCGAAAAATGCATGAAAAACAAAATCAGCATCGTTTGGTCTAATAAAACTTCAGGGTCCACTTTTGATTTTTATGACTGACGCCCGAAGTATGAAAAAAAAACTCTTTTATGCTTAGGTCTTCAACAGATTTGCTACACATAATGTAGTTATCAATTGATTTAATTTGTTTGACAATACGTAAGAGTTTGTTGTATAACTGTAAAGCTGAAAATGCAGGGTTTCTTTGTAAAAAGGTATTAGAATGCAATTTAAGTATATTTTATATTGCATCTCAGAGAAATACACCGTAGCACACACGCTTTGTAAAATTGCAGTTTGATCACAGAATAATTCTTTAGATGTTTCATGTTCAACTGACACAGCGTGCAGGAAGCTACATTCGGAAAATATTTTTGTTTGTTTCATAATTGAAAATACACATCGAGATACTAAAAAGAGCTCTGAATAGAAACTAATGGGAACTTTGGAAAGAGTCGGAACTAGGTATTTTGGTGCCATATAAACCCACTACAAAGCGCGCACTGAAATAATAGTACTTGTCTAGTTATTGGATACTTTTGGAAAAAAGTCAGAATATTATTGAATTGCAATGAAACGACAATAATTGTCATGTATAATTTAAAAAACGCCCCCTCATATATGTCATAAAGGTCTCTTTGTTTCGTTTGCGTATGTTATCAAACACAAACAATATTTATTTTTTCTTCATATGAAGCGGTTACTTTGTGATGTGACATTATAATTTAAAATTAACAGATTCTCCGAATTTGCAAATCACCTCATAGCAACCAACCATACGTTCGACAAAAATACTGGCGTCAGCCTATTACATAAAAACGGAATAGGTCTTAGGTTGGATAACTTAGAAGCGTTAGAGTTAAGGAAAGCCATAAACGTCAATAGCAAAGTCATCAACAACCAAATAAACCTAAATAAAAGCCCTATACTCAGATTGTTCCCTATTGACAAAGAACACTCGCCTCCCAATCTCCCACTTATCCCTACCTCTTCCACTGTAGCTCAGACTGTCCACCTACCGTGATATCTACACATGTTAATTTAATATTTAGATTTTTAGTATTATACTGCCCTGATGAGGCTACGGTTGTAGCGAAACCCGGTCGGCATTAAGTATTTACCCATAAGTGATGTTTACAAAGTTACTGTTTAATTTTAAAATAAAATATTTATTTTTGTGCTCAGTAAAAAACAAATTTCAAACAACAATTATAAATTTATTGTACCTTAAATGAGCAACGTTTCCGCAAAGAGAAATATCTATCGGTGAAGAAGAAGATAATACTAATAAATCTAAAGAAATATCTACCATAAACTTATTCATATTCTCTATAAAGGTATTGTATGTGTCTATGAAATGACTAATTCAAATTTTTTTAAATCTATATATTTACCTGCTTTATGTGTAAAAACTGATAAATTTTCACCAAGGGAAACATCTACATGCCTACATCTATATCATCTACATGCCTATATCAATATCATCTTAATATTTATATTTTATCAAAATTCACCATTTTCGACTACTTTTTATATAGAGATGCCTTTTCTTAGATTGAGTTATTCTATTATTCATCATGTAATTTATGATACATCATCTACACGCCTACATCTATATTATCTACATGCCTACATCTATGGCATATACATACCTACATCTATATCTATAGCATATACATACTTACATCTACATCATCTACAATTTCTACATGTCTACATCTACGTCATCTACATGCCTACATCAATATTATCTACATGCCTACATCTATATCATATACATACCTACATCTACATGCCTACATCAATATCATCTTAATATTTATAATTTTATCAAAATTCGGCATTTTCGATTACTTTTTATAAAGAGATGCTAAATATCACATTAATATAATCTTAATATTTATATTTTATCAAAATTCACCATTTTCGACTACTTTTTATATAGAGATGCCTTTTCACAGAATAATTGAGTTATTCTTTTATTCATCATGTCATTCATGATATATCATCTACAAACCTACATCTATATCATCTACATGTCTACATCTACAATATCTTTTATTTATATTATCTACATACCTACATCTATATCATTTACATGCTTACATCAATATTATCTTCATATTTATATTATATCAAAATTCGCCATTTTCGACTACTTTTTGTATGTAGATGCCTTTTCACAGCATAATTGATTTATTCTTGTATTCATCATCTGTAATAGTTAATTGAATTTGCATTTAAAGATTATCATAAAATATCGACGAGTAATTATTCAATTAAAGCTGTCTCATAAAAAAAGTTTTTGTAGATATTTCTCTTTGTGAAAACGCTCCTCAATTAATGTATATGATAGCCACGGGTTGGAAACAACATCAGCTTTTGTGGTGGCACTTTAAGGGTATACTTAAAATAATTCATAGTCTGATATTTTATAGATGGCGCAAATTTAATTAATTATAAAAAAAGCTCTTTTTGCAGGTTATGCTGATATGTTTTAAAATATTAAGATGAATTATTTGTTGCGTTCGTACCTGCGCAACATAAATATGAACAAATAGTTTAATCCCTATAGAAAAACATTTCTTTCAAGAAACGCATACAAATACAATATTTGATTGAATCACCGATACAATATTGTATTTGGATACCTAATAATTTACAAAGGTGTTTTTTAATCTACGAAAGAGCAGATTATGAAATATTTTTAGTATACCCTGAAATGTCTATACCTACACGGAGAAAAGTTATCATGTTAAAAAGTGATAGCTTGCTAATTCATTCAGAATATATCGAAAAGACGGGTTCTTTTCCTAATAAATATCATGACAGAATGCGACAATATCAGTATGTCAATTCAGTATTTGTTTGAACACGCGTTACGCCATCCTCATAAAACATTCGCTTTTAACTGATAATTTGCTAGGAATTCTTTCAATTCATTCGTTAAAGCCTGCAGTCTCGTTTTTTAACACGAAACGAATAATTTTGTTTTTTTAAATAAATTAACAGTATTTTATATCAGTAAGTTTTCTCCGTGTAGTGTTACAATGAAGGCATGGATAGACACGTTATTATTATGTTAAAACATCAGTCAGTACTTGCGATGAAATCATTATTATTGTCATTTGACACAATGGTGGCTTTGGAATGTTATAACGCTATTACATCGCTACTTTGTATTCGATCAGAAATCGAATCAGCGCTTCGCGTCGCAAAGCGCACAGGTCGTAAGTCTGTCCATGCAAGGAAGAAAGTTTATGATAATTTATAACTATTATAAAATATGCTAACACTCGAGAGAGGCTCGAGACTAAAAATACAAAATATCTTTAATGAAGGTAGATTCTTAATTATATAGGTAGGTACTAGATAGTTAAATGTGTAGTCGACTCCAGTCCGCAAAGAACGTTTATCGTTCAAAATTCTTCCATATTTAAGCCTATGATTTTTTTTCAACCGGCCGCGGCGCTGTATTTTGTATGGGGATCTAGACACTTTTATATACTTAAGATAGCCCGTTTTTAACATCGAATTATGTAAAATGTTAGCATCTTGTCACTAATGTAGTTGTATTAAATCAAAGTGCAAAAATGCATCCATGACAAAGAAATCACCTTCATAAAATAGCTAAACGAGACCCATTGAACGATACTAAACAGCAAAACTATTACCGATACCGTAATATTTGCAAAACCGTTATTCGCAAATGTAAAGAGCGTTATTATAAATTCTTACTTGATAAGGATAATTCCAGCAAAAACATGTGGAATGTTGTCAGAAACATAACTAAAAGTAAAAGAAATACCAATGCATCTGTAACTGAATTAAATACCGGAAATTTGATTATAACTGACAATCAATCAATTGCATGTCATACTAATCAATATTTTGCATCTGTTGGATCAAATCTAGCAAAAAAAAATTTATTAGAAACCCAGAAAACGGAAGACTCTTTAGCATCGACAATTGAAACAAAGGAACAATCTTTTTCATTTAATATTAAACCAACTACTATAGAAGAGGTCTTAAAAATAATCAACAGCCTTAATACTACACATGCAAAGGGTCCAGATAGTCTAAATACACAAATACTAAAAAAAATTAAAAATCAGATTTCTGCTCCGCTATCATATATTTACAACTTAAGTTTTGCATCAGGAATATTTCCTGATCACTTCAAAAAATCAATAATTGTCCCAATTCACAAAAGTGGACCTAAATCTCTTGTAGAAAACTATAGGCCAATATCACTATTAAGCGCGATATCCAAAGTCATTGAAAAGCTTTTCAAAACTAGGTTAAACGAATATGTGGAGAAACATAACATTCTAAGTCCTAACCAATACGGCTTTCGGTCGGGTAAGGGAACGGATGATGCCATCGCATGTCTCACTGAAACTATTGCAGGGAATATGAACCGTGGCAAGAAAACTATTGCCCTTTTCCTGGACCTGGCCAAGGCATTTGACATAATATCTCATAAAATTCTTTTACAGAGACTTAGAAATATAGGAATAAAAGGAAAAGCTTTTCAATGGATAGAAAGTTATATATCTAATAGATTTCAACAAACCAGAATTAACGAGGCTATTAGCACTTCACTAAAATACACTTTTGGGGTACCACAAGGAAGTACACTTGGGCCCCTTCTTTTTATTATATACATAAACGAACTTTGTAACCAACACATTGGTGGCAAAATTATCACGTTCGCTGACGATACAGTTATTTTGTTTGAAGGAGATGATTGGATAGAAACACACCACCTTGCGAACACAGGTATAAACAGAGTAAAACAGTGGCTAGACAGTAATTTGCTTACACTAAACATACAAAAAACAAAATATCTCACATTTAGCGCTACCCTTGCAGGTCAACCCAAAACACCTCATCACCTTACAATACATAATATTAAGTGTAGCCTTGGAAATAATAACCATACTTGTAAATGCGAAACCCTTGAATGTGTTAAATCTATTAAATATTTAGGTATAATAGTGGATAACCATCTTAAATGGAAACAACAAATTGAAAACACAGCTAATAAAGTGCGCAAGCTTATTTATATATTTATAGCATTGCGGGAAATTATAAAAACTCAAGACATTAAAAAAATATACTACGGGCTCTGTAACTCCGTCATAACCTACGGTTGCATTGGATGGGGTGGAACAGGATTAACAATATTATACCCGCTACTGAAGGCACAGAAATCCATTCTACGCGTCATTATGAAGAAACCCTTCAGATACTCGAGCGACGCTCTCTTCAAGGAGTTTAATGTGCTTGATGTTCGACAGTGTTACATAAAAAAAATAACAATCTGCGTCCACAAAAATAAAAACAAAACGATAACAGTCGATCATAATCATCACACCAGAAGTAAGAGCAGAAACGACCTTTCTATTCCAACTAGCAATACTGCGGCTTATCAAAAAGTTTTCTCATACCTGGGACCAAAAATATACAACAAAATCCCCTCTCAATTTAAACTATGTGAATTATCAGCCTTCGGTACTAAAATTACTAAATGGTTATTAGACTTAGGTAGGACAGATTCCGAAAAATTATTAAAAAACGTAGTCTGAGTTGATTTCCTCGATTTTGTATTTCGTATTTACCTAAAAAATATTTTTTATTTTTCTTTCTTACATTGATATATTATACTTTTTATTTTATATTTTACATGTACCTATCTGGATTTTATTGTTTATTACTGCTAAATTGTATTTTCCTAAAAAAATATTTTCTTTCTATTTTTCTTTCCTACATTTATATGTTATATTTTAATTTTATTTTATATTTTACATGTACCTACCTGGAATTATGTACACGCAACCTGCCAATTTGACTGTCCTAAAACGGGAAACTTCCTAGTTGGACAGTCAAAGCTTCCTTTTATATTTGTATATCTTGTATGTAATAAATGTAATAATAATAAATAAATAAATAAATAAAATAAATAAATAATGACAGCACCTGATAAAAAAAATTACCAGTGTTTAAAAACCTCCATCAAAAAATTTTCATCGGTTCAAATGTGAATGTGGAACAGAGTTCCCAATGCATATGTTTTAAAATACCACCAAGAGATTTTCAAATTCCCTACAAAATCCCAACAACTTATTTTACGTCCGAAGCGAAATTTTATTGCATTTAGCATTTATTTCTATGTAGTCATTTTCGGTTTTTCTCTTTCGTTAGAAAACTAAATATAGTGCGTTCTCACTAGTATTGTAAATATTATTCTTCAATATGATTGGATAATTAAGAAATGATCAGAAACCCCGCATTTTACACACGAAAAGTAATTCTTGCAAAAAATCCAATTCTCAAAAAATTCTCCGCAGTTTTGGAATTCTCCATGAATTGGCAACCCTGATGCAAAAATTTATACCATGGATTTTTATTAAAATAGAATGGTTGTTATTAAACATCAGATTAGTCATACCAACCAAATGGTGTGTTTTAATGACATTGTGATTTTTTTCTTTTTTAAATGACTATACCCATATAAATAATTCTACATATAATAAAAAATCAGCAAGTGTTGATCTATGTTAATATATATATTTTTTAAGCCATATATTATTATATATGGCTTAAAAAATATTTTTCACTGCAGCTCTTTATTTAGGAGCGTTTTCAAAACGAGAAATATCTAGAAAAACCTTTTTTTCGTGAGACAGTTTAGTGTGAATAATAAGTAATAACAGACGGTTATTCATTATTTATATAAATGCACAATCAATTAACTATTAGACACGATGAATAATAACTAAACTCAATACATTTGTGAAACGCAATATTTATTTAAAAAGATATCAAATATTGCGAAATATGCATATTTAAAAAAAATCATTAAAAGAAAAATCCTGTGTTTTAATTCAACAAAACAATTATTGTTATTAATAAAAGATATATTTATTAATTTTGTTTTAACCTTTTCGTTGAAATTAAAACACGTATCTGCCGTTGATATGTAAATTTGTTTGGGAATCAAATATAAAGTTACTTTTGCTTAAGCAGGTTACATTGATCTTTAAATTAATCATTTCAAATACACATACATGGAGAGTGGGAAATAAAAAATAAACAAAAGTAAAAACCGTTGGGGGTTGCGTGAAAACGACAGAAATACCAATTTGTCGAATGTTTTCCAATCAAAATCAATAGAAATTGAAGAATTTACCTGTCTACGTTATTTCTGAATGTATTTGTTGGCATTTTAAAATATACGTAGTCATAAACACATTAGTTGGATCGGAATCAAGTTAATAAACCAAGTTTAAAAGCTTTTAAGTTATATGATCGTTTTAATTTTAATTGTGCCGTTAAATATATTATTACTTCTAATATTTAAAATACGTGTGAGGTAGTTAAGTTATGTTGGTAGTTTACTGGTTATTAAGGACAAGTCAAAGAAAAGATATTCAAATATTATTTTGAACTTATAAAATTTTTAATGACTGAACGAAATGTTATAAAAATGTCAATATCCTTGAAATGAACCAATAGTTTACTGCTAACAGATAAATTATTATAAAATGTATGGAATGCTTATGGATTTGAATATATTACGAATTTATGCGAGCACGTTCTAATTA